>NC_050515.1:2131040-2257652 GCF_002922805.2 Oryzias melastigma | reverse complement strand
ACGCTGCGCCAGGGGGGTCAGCACGAAGCCCCACGCCGCGGCAAGGAACCTAGCACAGGGCCCCACCCCCGGAGAGCCCCTCCAGCCCCAGACGAGCAGCCTATCACCCCCAGGAAGTTCTGGGCATCTCCCAACCCCACGCACGAGCCAGGGCCCCCCAAGCTGAGGGGCCATTTCTTTGATAAAAGTTGCATAAAGAAAGTAGGATCGTGAAGACGATCTGGTCGTCGTGGTCCAGAACTTCTGCAGAACACCTTCAGTGTTTATACATTTTATTCTCATTCGTCTTTTACAAACCATGTTTGAAATAGATCAGGGTTGGTATGTATTTCAATTTGGTACATTTACATAATTTAAAATGATCAAAACTGAACAAAAATAAAATAGCTTATGAACTGTACAATCAAACCACAAGAGAACGGATGACGATCCTGTCATGAAAGCTTCAGAGACGCTGCTGCGGTCCAAAAGAACCTCCCCGGTAAATGCAAAGTCCTGGCTTTCAGCGGAGCCTGAGGTCTTCTCTCCCCTCCCAACTTATGTTTCTCCTCTCTCCTGCGATGATAAACTGACAGAAAAATTCAAAAAATCTTGAAAATGAAAAACACATCAGCGCATGTTCCGGTAAAGCATCTGGTGAGCATCTGTGTTTTGTTTCCTGCATCAAACCGTCACGAGAATTTCCTCAAACTTTCAGGAATCGGGTTAAAGCTCGCCACAACGGAACACGCTCTTCGACTCGACCGCGGGGGAATTAGTCGACTGAACAGGAAACATCATCACAAAATAACAAATATGACCTGTAGATACAAATAAATACCACAGATAGAAAATATAACAACATGTTTGCTTAACATCAGGTGTAATTACAAACATAAATATGTGATTATTTCTTCTAGTGAAGATAACAGTGAATAAAACAAAACGCTACGGTGCTTATTGGTGACTAGGAGTGTAGATGATGATAAATACAAATCTAGAGCTTTCTATCTTAATCATCATTTTGACATTTCACAATCATCCGGTTGCACACAAGAACACACATACATCACACATTCTCTGAGAGCAAACTCTTCCTCCAGGCGAGTCCTCGGCTCCTCGTTTCATTCATGAGCTTATTCACAAGTATGATACAGTTTGGAGGAGGGCGGAGCTTCACGGGACATTTCTGAGGACGACAACAACAAGGACACTCGTGAGGTTTCATCGCCGGTTTAGGAAGAGGAGTGCTTGAACGTACCATCGCTCAGGGATGCTTTTTGTGTCCATCACGGCGAGCTGGGCGTCGGCTGGAAGGAACATCTTGGGCTCAACGCGGTCGCCTCCTTCTGCATCCGCCAGGAAAGGCTCGGAGTCGGAGTCGTACTCGTAGGAGTAGTAGGAGGCCTCTGCCACGGAGCCCTGCTCCTCCTCACCTACAATCAAACAGGATTAGCAAATGTCACTGAGCGGTTGGTTTTCATGGTGCGTGCGTGGTGTAGACCGCTAGCGTGTATACTTATCATGCTTGATATGCTAAAAATATGTAGATTCTCTACATATTAACATAGAAGGCTGCTAGAAGATAGAAGTTGGGGAAAGTTTGGTGCACTGGGGTTCTGTCCTCCATTATCATCTACTCCTCTTCTCCTCTATTATTTATTTCTCAATTAGTCCTGCGTGGCTCTGTTGGTGCAGTCTGATTCATATGTTGTCCCACTCCCACTTCCCACTCCCCTCCAGGGAGAACGCGAGAGACTTCAGTTTTCAGGAGGTTCGTCGCAGTGGACCTCGCCACTGGCTTGCTGCGCGTCTTGGACTGGGAGAGATTCCAGGTGGCTCATCTGTTTTTGGCAGTGGACCTCGCCTCTGGCACGTCTCAAATCCTCAGCTCTCCTCCAGCCCATCTGGATGAAGCCCATCTGCTACACTATTCAAACATGTAGTTGTAGAGTTAAGTAAGCTAATTCTTCTTTAACATCCTGGTTCATCGCCTGTCCGTCCTAAGAGAAGATCTCTCCCTCATGTGGACATCCCTGAGGTTTCTTCTTTTGTCCTCAAGTCAGGTTTTTTAGGAGTTTTTCCTTAGAGGGAGGGCCTAAGAGCAGGGATAACCAGTTTTATTCGGTCCGTTTAGTTTGGCAGTTAGCTTTTGTTTATATTTGATGACAGACTGGTCTGAAGCTCAATGAGGCAATTTGTTTGTGATATTGGGCAATTTAATAAAACTGAACTGAATTATACTACAACAACTAGAAAAGCAACAACAATGAAGGTCATCCAGCAGGAAGGAACGTCAGTTCCACCGCAGACGAGGCCTTCCTATTATCAATATAGACATGTGACAACAGGAAACAACAAAATCCAAAATGGTACAAACGTTGGAAGAGTTAGCTTAAATGAGCGCTATACTGGTGCGTTCTAATTCTATCATCACTTTCTGACAATCAGCGGGTGGCAACGGCGGCTCCGCCCTAACCGTTCCACTTTTCAATGGACCTACAACCAATGGGGGCCCCTAGGAGGTACAGTTCAGTACTGTCTAATGGGTGTATTTTATAATGGAAACGAGGCTTTTGAGATGGTAAATAGTTTATACTTTAATAGCACTATACCACCGTCAGGCCCAAAAGAACTTTACCGTGACTGTCCCATTCACCAATGCTTAAAAGTTGAAGTCCCATTAGTTGTCCCAAATTTGTTCTCTGCATTAGACCCATCTCCTGGAGGAGTGGTGAACTGCAGACACAGCCGCGCTCGGGAAATATTTGGTGGTTTAACCCTGAGGTTCTGAATAGGGGGGTAAAGGTGGCTGATTCTTGGGGCCCACAAAGCAATCCAAATTTGCCATTGTGTTAGGGGCCCTATAAAAATTATTCTCATGGGGCCAAAAATCCCTAGTGGTGCCCCTGGTTTAACCCCCCAATCCACCTTTAATGCTGAGTGTCAAACAGCGTGGCATTGGTCATTAGAGTCTGTGGTGTGACTCAACCTGGATTTGAACTCACGACCCTCCAGTCTCAGGGTGGACACTCTACCACAAGGCCACAAGGCTTGTCCATTCACACTGCTGGTGCTAACACATAACCACCAGGAGGAATGTAGGGTTCGAACCTGAGATCTTACTATCAACAGAGATCGACCGCTCCACCCTGCACTACGTCCGCCGAGGTGGTGCAGAACTGGATGGTCACTAAAGTAAAATAATACTCACAAACAGGCCGTTTCTAACGCATTTATAACCAACTAGATGTGACACAAATGACTGGACAAGACAATTTGTCATTGAATTGAATTGTATTTGTTTAGATTTGTGTTGTTGTGTGTACTTTTTAAACTTGATGCTCGTCTGATTGGAGGGTAAAATGCCTCAAGAGTCTCTGAACGGGATGCTTAAAACTACAGAATTCTATATGGACGCTTGGTTTGGTCCGCCTCAGCGTGGTTGGGACCCCTGTCTGTGGACCAGTACCAAGCGGTACCAGTTGGTGGCCCAGAAGTTGGGGACCCCTGATTTAATGGGAACAGCCAGCAGATTTAAAAAAAATATGAGTTGTGGACATGCAAAACCTCAAAAAGTGACGCGGAGGGGATCAAAACCATACGTCCATCTATGGCGTGTTGGGAGTGAGAATGTGTCAAAGAATCAGAGTGAGACCGGTTCCAGTCGGTTCCAACTCCAGTCTGAATAGAAAACTGGTAAAGTTAGTCGAAGTCAACTAAAAAATGTGTGTATTTTAAGGCATGAGCAAAAATGTCATTAATTTTGAATCAAAGGGATTCTTTGGTTCTGAAGATGGATGGAAGGAGTACCTACATTTGTCCAGTAGGGGTCCCACTTTGCTTTGAAGAGAATCCAATAGGAATGTGGTCTTTTCTATACCTTATTAATGCTCATGTCACCCAGATTTGGATCTTTGAATGTTTCATGAAGGTTCACCATAACAACTGAACCATAAATAAGAAGCTCACATGTTTACTAAAAGACAAGTTTGCACGAGCAGCTAATTCCAGAGCTTCAGCGTCCTTCACCGTCAGCTCCTTGGCACAGCCCGCCTTCACCTCCTGCACTCTCAGTGCACCGAGCGGGCACATCCTCGGCACTTTAATGCTTTTGAATGACAGCAGTTTTACAGTTCTGATTCCTTCCAGCCAGCCCGGCTCTGTTTGCTCCCTTTTGTGTGTGCAGCCGGCTTTGCTTGTGCTAACAAGCATATTTAGATGGATGTGAGAAGTAGCATTCCTTTGGTGATGGGGAGGCTTTTCACTTTTTTTTTCAACCAAACAGACCTTTGACTGAAAGCTGCTTTATGAGCTGCAGCTACTCGGAGTCGCAGACAAAAACAAGTCAGCACAGGTAGCTCCACACCGAGCGCCACACACCTGTGCACAGGTGAGCTCTAATATTATCTGCATGGCACCTCCCCCCATGCATCACATGTGGCAGCTTTTTGGGCGTAGAGGTACCTCTTTTTAAAAAATGTTTTCAATAAACTGCATCCCCCATCCGTGCACAACCCAAACAAGTGCTCCAACAAACACATCTGCCCCCGTACCTGCAAGATTGTAGACGTGATGTGGCGCCGGGGAATGCACCGCCACACGCCCCACCTATTCACTCTCCTCACCTTTACTCCTTTCATCCCGGCTCCCTTTTGACCCCATTCCTTTTTTTCCTCTGTCAAGCCGTCACATTGTTTCAGTTCTCAACTCTCCCCACTCCAAAAAAAGAGCAATTCCAGCCTTTTATTCTCTAAATCTGTCATTTTACCTTTTCTAGCAAAAAAAAAACCATCTGTTTTCTGCAGGAAAACCCCGTTTGGTTTATGTACCTGTTTACAGACATAGTGATTCACAGAAAGGAAAAGTGTCCTAAACTAATCCAGATGGAAATGAATGGATGCACATTGTAAAGATTTAGAAAATCAAAAGGAGAGGCTGCTGGCTTCAAAAGTTTCTATTGAATCAAGGAGGAATAACTACTAAAGATAATCACAAACATAAACTAGAGAAGTTGTATTACCTCAAATAACGCTAAAAAATCTACTTTAATTGGTGAAGGTATTTGCTATAAATGCAACTATTTGCGAAATGTTAAATATGCTAAAAGACTGGAAATGTAGTTAAAGAACTATGAAAGAGCGCTGAAGGTGACCTAAATTTCTGAAAAATTGTAGTAAAATTGCTTAAAAATCTTTAATATTTAAAAATTTTGCAAACATTTTTATTGTGTGAGCTAAACTCCAAATTAGCCCAAAAAAACCTCAATATATGCCAAATTAGCCAAAAAGGCTAGCTTGTTGCTTGAATACTAGCTAAACTCCAAAATAGCTTAAAATTCTCAGTAAACTAAATTAGGTGAAAATGTTAGCCTGTTGCTAAAATAGCTTCAATCAAAATCAGCCAAAAAACCTCAGCAGATAACAAATTATCCAAAAATGTTAGCATATTGCTAAAATATTAAGTAAACTTTAAATTTGCCAAAAAAAAAACTCTGCAGATCGCAAAATAACCAAAAAAGCTAGTTTGTTGCTTAAACACTAGCTAAATTCTGTAATAGCCAGAAATTCCACAGTAAATTAAATTAGCCAAAAATGTTAGCATGTCGCTAAAATAGAAGCTGAACTCTAAATTAGCCCATGAAAACCCCAGTAGATAGCAAATTAGCCAAAAATGTTAGCATGTCGCTAAAATAAAAAAAAACTCCAAAGTAGCCACGTAAATAACAAATTAGCAAAAAACATTAGCTTACTGCTAAAATAGAAGGTAAACTCTAAAATAACGAGAAAAAAAAAGAAAAAGAAAAGACAGTAGATAACCAATTAGCCAGAAACGTTTTCATATTGCTAAAATATAAGTTACATTTCAAATTAACCTAAACAAATCCTCAGTAGATAGCAGATTAGCCAAATAAGCTAGCTCGTTGCTTAAACACTAGCTAAACTCCATAATAGCCAAAAATTATTCAGTAAATTACATTAGCCAAAAACGTTAGCATGTTGCTAAAATAGGCGCTAAGCTCTAAAATAGCCTAAAAAAACACAGTAGATAACAAATTAGCCAAAACGTTCCTAAAAAACGTAATAAATTCCAAATATTTTGAACATTGAAAAAATGAAAACATATCCCATGAATATAGTTAAAGGTTTGTTGCTAATATACAAAAAATGTTGACATTTGAAGACTTTCTTATTCATTTCCTATGGGGCATATTTTGCTCAATATTTCAAAAACTATAAATTCCAAAAATACAAGCAGTAATGTCCTGAACAAGCTGGACATTTTGATACAAAGAATTGTGGAATTGCTGAAAGTGTGATTTTTTCATGGTGAAAAACGTACAGAAAGGAGCAGGAGAATCACTAACCAAGAATGATTATTGATGGTGAAATAACGTAGAAGTCTAATCAGAAGGACTGTGGTAAATGTAGTTACCCGCGTTGACTGGAACCGATGGTTGCCCCGTGTCCTGGTTTGCTGCTGGATGACCGTCTCCGGTCGTTTCCACTGGGAATACAAAAACACACTTAAATAAACATATATGCATCTTACTAAACAAACACTTTGATAGTCTCAAGTGTTGTGTAATCTAAATACTTCTTGCAGGTGTTCTCCACCCATTGAGCAACTTTTCCTGGAAGAGCGATGATCTCGGGTAAAAACACATCTACCCTTCTTCTTTTTCATAAGAGATGTTGGCATGATTCGCAAATAAGATCAGGGAGCTCTTCAAAAACCTACAATCACTTTGATGCTCTGCAGCTTGAACCACTTGGCACAAGACAGAGATCTTTTCCCACCAAAGTTTTGTTTATGCTTTTTTTCCCAATCTGCTCCCCGACATGAAGGCTGCTTTGTTGTTGGGCTCTGCGTCGGAAAGGAATGTGACGACGATTTCAAAGGATGGACAAAAGCACTCTGTCATTTGGAGGCAGCCCTGTAATACAGTGAGTCAGAGAGGCATCGGGGACAGGCGGTGTCACCGTCTCCACCAAGAGCTGGTCCACCTGAACAGCTGTGTCCATCACGGTCCACGCATGACGGCATCCACGTGTTCAAATCAAAGCCCACTACACCAGCATCTTTGAGTTATGTACCCACACTGACACATCCCCTCCTCAAAGACCCTCTCCGACCTTCTTTTGATCTATTTTCAAAGCGTTCTCAGTCCTCTTTTAATTATCATTATCTTGTTTTTAGCCTTTTTTTCAAACTGTTATTTTCTGGGACATAGTTTTTGCAGAGCAGAAGGAGTTCTTTAGACATTTGACTTTCAGCTGTGGGCGGGACTTTTGGCGCAGAGTAAGCCCACCCCCACATCCCATCATCCTTCTGCTTTCATGGTAGCTTACAGCCCCTCACACCTGAACCGGTGCACCAAAAGTGGCGAGGAATATCGGAGTTATCCAGCCATACAGTTATGCGTCAGATTCCAGGCCAATGAGGAAAACAAAGACGTTCATGGATCTAGTCATCTACAAGTGGATGTATCGGAATGGAGCAGAGCCGGGAGCTTGAGGGCTACCGATTGGAGCTTTTGATATTTTTCGAACAGCATTTTTCGACACATTCCCAAGTCGTCACATATTGACGTTTGGTTAAGGACTTCTCCTCGTAAAAATATTGACATTTTTTCATCATTTTTTGACGTGCTGGCTGTTAAATCAGGGGTACGGACGCGGACCGAACCCCAGAACACGGCCAGTACAGGTTACGTAACCCAGGAAAACAAGTGTTACAATGACAGTCTAAACGTAAACATGTACGGTTCTCAAGAAACCCACAAATAGACAAATTTTAAATTATTGATTTCTGTAATCTTCCAAGAAAAAATTCAGAAAAATGTTTTAATAAAAACAATAAATGAGTGCTGGGTATCAATAATCATTTCCAGAATTGATTCGATTCAGATTTTTTTCTAAACGAGGTGCCGTGTGAAGACTCTTACCAGGAGGGCACTGGGACACAGAAACCTCTCTGATGCGTGTCCCGTTTCGACAGGCAAAGACCTCCATTTGACACTGGTTTTGGTAGAGCTGCCCATCCGACCCGCACACCGGCTCGCCATCGTAGCCGCAGTCTCTGTAGCAGGTGCAGCGCTCAAACTGCTCCTCCTCCAGGCAGCCGAACACGTTGTTGCACTGGTTTGGTTGCACGAAACCTGCAGGAAATTGGCATTTTTTTAGAAGAGTATTAGAAATGCCAGTCAAGGGCTACAGCACATACGGCCCACCTATCCACCGATTGGTTGAACTCTCCACTTCATTGCAGGTGGGTCCATCACACAGCTCACGGGCCAGTGGGCTGCTCTCACTAACATTGTAGAACCTGGTGGCCTCGAATGCTGGGCGACAAGAAGACATTCAATGAATGAGGCTCTCCATATTTCAAATTATATTTTTTTTTCAATTGCACGAGTTATTATTCTGTTGGTGCTTTGACCAGCAAGAACGTCACTCTTCAGGTGCACACCTGGTTCGTAGTAGTCGTAGATCTTGACCGGAACAGGCGCCGTCTTGCCCACAATGAATTCCCTGACGGCTTGGAAGGCCACACATGTCATACATTGACTGGGAATCTGAGAAAAGGCCACGCCCACAGACACATGAGCTCACCTGCCCTTTGAACTGAAGCCCCGCCCCCTTCCACCCCTGTGTCAACACTGCTGTCTGTTTTCACACCCTCAGAAAACAGACAAAACAATGATAAAAGTGATGAAATAACATTCTTATTGCTTTAAAAAACAATTTCTTAAGAACTTGAGGCCATCAAAGTATTTTATTGCTTTAATCTTTTTAATGTCAGATTGTGTTAAACTCACCTCATCAAAATAGAGCAACACTTTTCTCCCGTCCAGCTCGTATCTCTTCAGGCCCACCCGCTTGTCCATCAGTATCTGTCGAGGAGGTTAAAGCGGTTGATCAGTTTGAGAAAAGTCCTGATAATAACAGAACTGAGCATTTAGCTTTATGCTTAAACTAGTTTTAATTTCGTTTAAAAAAAATAGCTGATCGCTGCAACATTGGCCATTCAGGTCGATTCATAAATGTAGCAGCAAAGACAGCAACTTTTATGAATGAAACTGTGTGGTCGTATTCTCCCCATAATGGGAGGAAACCTTTTTAAGATATAGGTAGTGTTCCAATTCCTTCACTAATCCCCACATGATGAACTATAAAGTGCGTTTGCTTTTTTATAGAGTTATTCGAATCTACAATTCCAAAACCCATTGCCCTGGAAACTTCCCAGAAGTCTCTGGGATAAACCAGGGTTAACTGATGCGGATATACACCACGATGTGGAATTAGGTTTGAAACTTTTTTCAGGTGAAAAAATGTATAATTTATTTTTTGTAAAATGTTTATATTTATTAGGTTTTTACTATACGAAATTGGTAACATCATGTTAACTGTTGGAAAAGACAGTTAGCATGGTGTCTGACCTGCTTTTGAAATCCAGAGAGGGGGGACACGGTTCCCAGTCAGTTCTGACTGTTCAAGAACCTGAAGGATGTTGACTACCCACAGACCCGTCTATAAACGGATAGGGAGACCAGCTCATGTAAATCTTGAAACATTTGATCATTTTATGGTTATTAATGGCCCGATCTTATTTTACGCTTATTTTTAACTTGTATAATTTTGACAAAATATATTTTTATTTTTTGAGAGTAAAATATTGAAAGTTATTTAAGGTTTGAGTTGATTTATTCTGGAAAAATATTCCTGCCTTTTCATTATTCGTAATTACGTTAAAAACTTACGGTTTTAAAGTTTTAAAAATGGGCATTCTGCTAGCTTTATGGAGTATTTTGGCATTTATTAAGAGTTTTTAGGCTATTTTAGAGTTTAGCTAATATTGTAGCAACACGCTAGCTGTTTTGACTAATTTAGGATTTTTTCAGTTTTTTATTCTATTTTGAAGTTTACATAATATTTCAGCTACATGCTAGCTGTTTTGGCTAAGCTAAGTTCTTTTTTGTTTGTTTTTTAGCCAAATTTTAGCATTTAGCTAATATTTTAGCTGGCTATCAGCTTTAGCGTTTTCAGCTTTCAGCTTCAGGGTTTTTAGCTATCAATATCAGCATCTTCAGCGGCCAAATTCAGCTGCTGTCAAGCTCCTAATTATGTTAAAAGTTACCGTTTTGAAGTTTTAAAAATGTAGTTTTAGAGTGTTTAATAAATCTTTATCCTGTTCAGTCGTGACCTAAGTTGTGTTTTTTATTTTGGTCCCTTGTCTGAGGAGTTTGACACTCCTGCATTAGGGAATACGTTGCTTCCTAAATAATGTTTTTATTCTCTAAAAGTTAAAAATGTCATTCATCTGTTGCACTTTGTACAAAAACATTAACAGCACAGCCTGGGTCTTATTTCTGTGATGAGTTTTTTCCTTTTAAAACTGAACCAAAATGAAGCATTTTATGGTAATTCGACTGTATCTGCTAAGCACGTCTCGTTTACTGACATGTCCAATATGGCGTCGCTCTTTACGTATCCTGGACGATGCTAACAGGCTAGTGTAATGTAGCAAAGGTTGTCTGCAACCCTCCATGGGTCCCAAAAACTGCAGCACCTGTACAGGGCAACCCCATACAGGTAAATAAAGGTGACTGAAGTATGGACTCCATTCTGCATGTAGGATGTATGGGACACAAAAGATAAATCATAGTTTTGGTGTTTGTCTAAGCTTAGTGACCCGAACAGAACCAGACATGCAGCTTTAAATGATCGAGTGGAAATCCACATCTATGTCTTCGGATATCTGCTTTTCCAGACTATAATCAACCATCTACCGTGAGGTGAAAGGCAAAGACACGCCCCTTACTGCCACGCCGTAAATCAAAGACTCTTTTCTGTTTTCTATACGTTTTTGTCTGTTGTATCTTCTAAGGGTTTTCGATCATTACAAAGTCTTTTTCGCAAATGTGCATGTGATGGTCATATTATTTATTACTTTGGATTTCCATGTTTTTACCAAAATGAGTTTTCCTCACACAGGATTTTATTTTGTCAAAGGTAGCAGCCATTAGACGGCGAGGGTTTATGAGGTGCTCAGCCTGAGCTGGCGCCACCAAGATACTCGCATGCATGTTTACATCGTTCCTCAATCTCTCTCTTTTTCTCACACACACCCTGTAAAACTGCTTTTAAAGGATTTTTTTGACCGCATATACTCACAAAATCTAAAATTAGGTTGGAAACTGATATTATTAGACTAGCTAACTAGTTAACTGGACTAATCGTTCATTTTTTGGCAGCATCTATGAACAAACAGCAACTGGGCTGGAATGCAGAAGTGGAACTTGTCACCGTAAATGGAGGAATGTGGAGCCGGCAGCAGTAAAACTCACGGGAAGGCAGTAGGGGTATAAAATGAGCTTTAACTGGGGTAACCTGAGGTGACATTCTTATAAATATGTGAGCAACTTCAGTGTTTCTGCTGCAAGTCACAGAGGTGACTTTTGTTGCTGCAGTTTAAGGCCCTGTTACAATCTGCTAATGAGGGACACGCTTCTTGCAGACGACGGAGCCGACCTGAATTATATCTTGAAATTTGACCTCAACTTTTTTCCAGTTAAAACCATCCAACCAAAACCTTCCCCGGCGCTCCCCAGATCATCAGGGTACTGCAGTCTCTTCTCTAGGTTGTTTGTAAACGATAACTACTAAATCCAGAAACATATTTTTCAATCCTTTACCTTCCAACTCTTGAATGTGACACATTAGCAGATATTCCTAAAAAGACCACTAGAATCTAGAGTCAGAAATAAATACTTAAGCTTTGATTCCAATGTTAAAAATATATATTTAAGGCATAAAAAGCCTTTATTTACTGTATTTTTCCGAACTGCTTCCCTACCCCTCAGGCTCCGCCCTATTGCTCTAATTGTAGGAACTTCTGAAACTGTACTGGTTTCAGAAATACTTAAGTTTTACATTTAAATGTAAGGATTTTATTAATGTTTGTGACATGTAAATATTTTTGTATTTGCATGACTTTTTAAAGTTGTAAAACTAATGTTCTTATGGATTTTTGAAGCGCTAGCAGCTACGTGCTAACGTAGATGACCGACAATTACTGATGATGTCATCAAGTGATAGTGACATCGAAATTTAAAGACAGCATTTTTTTTCCATAAATCTCTCCGTTTAGATGTATAAATGTAGGGGTATGGGGGAATTTGGAGTGTTAGCTCAATGCGTTTATTAACTTTTTTACTAGTCCATAGGTAAAGTGAAAAAAGTTAAAAGAGTTTTCTTAGTCCCACCCTTTTACCGCTTTAGGTAACTTGGGCGGAGTCAATTCTGGTCAATGCGCATTAAACGTCAGGCTTCATTTTAGCTGTTCAATATCTGGTGAGTAACATCATAGAAGATCTGTCATTTTCATGTCTTTGATTTGACCTTGATTTGAGATTGCAAAAGAATGTAACAAAGGTGGAAAGTTACGGACGCTGAAAAGGGCCTGCCCTACTTTTTCGTGATAACGAGATCCACTACCTAGTTATCACATAAAAACTAATTTAGTTTTCTCTTGATAATGAGATGCACTATCGGGGGTTTAACAAAAATCTAACTTAGTTTTCTAATGATTATGAGATGCACTCTCGCGATCACAAAGAAAAATACATTTGTTCTCTCATGATAAGGAAATGCACTATCTCGTTCTCCCTAAGAAAGATAATCTAGTTTTTCATGATAATGAGATGCACAATCTCGTTATCACAACAAACGTAATATTCTCATGAAAATGACATACACAATCTCATTATCATCAAGAAAAATAAATTAGTTTCCTCATGAAAATGAGATGCGCTATCTCGTTATCACAAAAAACAATTTCGTTTTTTCATGATAATGAGATGCACTATCTTGTTATCACAAAAAGCTTTTTTTTTCTCGTGATAATGAGATGCAATGTCTCGTTATCCTTAAGAAAGATAAATTAGTTTTTTCATGATAATGAGATGCACAATCTCATCATCACAAGGAAAAATAAATTAATTTTCTCATAATAATGAGATGAACTATCTTGTTATCACAAAAAGAACAATTTAGTTTTCTCGTGATAATGAGATGCACAATCTCGTTATCACAAAAAACCATTTTGTTTTCTCATAATAATGAGATACACAATCTCCTTATCCCAAAGAAAAATAAATTAGTTTGCTCATGATAATGAGATGCACTATCTCGTTATCACAAAAAACAATTTGGTTTTTCATGATAATGAGATGCACTATCTCGTTATCACAAAAAAACAATTTAGTTTTTTCATGATAATGAGATGCACTATCTTGTTATCACAAAAAGCTGTTTTTTTTCTCTTGACAATATGATGCAATGTATCGTTATCCCTAAGAAAGATAAATTAGTTTTTTCATGATAATGAGATGCACTATCTCGTTATCTCAAAAATCATTTTGTTTTCTTGCTATAATAAGATGCACTATTTTGTGGCTAGCAACAAACACACCATAAGAAAACCATCCACAAAAGTTGTTTTTTTGTCTGTTTCTTAAATGTATTAGTGGATCTACACTCCTCAAATGTCTTAATTCCATCTCATGCACCAGCCCCCTCTCTGTATTTCCCTAAAACACCTGACAGGACAGAGGTTTCTGCCCGGTGCGTTCACTGAGCTCCGAACATCCGCAGCTAAATAAAGCAGTTTGTCAGAAAAAATGTCGAACATTAAGGTGGAAATAAAACGTTTGAGGAGCGTAGATCCACCAACAAATCAAAATAGACTGAAAACAACTTTTGTGGATTGTTTTCTTCTGGTGTTTTTGTTACTAGCCACAAAATAAAGACACTTAAAACAGGTTAAGTCTCAGAGTCTCAGAGCGGGAACGGGAGGGAGGGGCTCTACAGTATACTCTTCATAATCTCGTTATAACGAGATAATAGTGGCTCTAGTCGGTGAAGCTTTAATAGTGTGATTCAGTGTGATCTCATACCCTTTCTAGACTTTCTATGTCTGCTCGGAAACCCGAAATCATTGGAACCTCAATGACGGCCATATTTGATGAGCCAGAATGGAGCCATCTAGACAAAGAAAATGAGGTCAGGAAAACCATGATTGTCTGCAAAGCATCTCAGATCTCGAGTGAGAGTTACTTTGTACCTGGCGCAAACTTCTAAGGAGATGCGAAAGTCCATTTTGTCCTTGTGAGCTGAAGGATCGTCGTCCTCAATGGGCGCCCGCCGTTTCCGGTTCAGCTCGGAGCGGTTGTCCGCTCGGCTCCGGGAGCGTGAGGCGGTGTGGTGAGAGGAGGTGGACGGAGGCTGGGCGTGTCGCTCCTGAAAAGGCTCTTTCAGATCCACTTTGAGGTGGAAAGCTGGTTTGGAGACTGGATCGGGAACGTTATAAGAGACATCAATCTGGAAAAACACAGAGAGGCAGGGTTGTTGTCATAAAATTAAATATTAGAAAATCACAGACTGGTGAGCTGAAGCTCACTCAACTCACATTGATCTAGCCCAGAGGTCTGCAACCTTTCACACTAAAAGAGCCATTTAGTCTAGTTTCTTTCAGACCAGAACCCAACCAGAGCCACAAAGTCTCACTTTATCGTAAAAAAAGCACAATATTTATTTTTTTGTCAATTTAATGCATAAATGTAACTTAAAAATGACCATAATTAATCTGTTTAAAACAGTGATAACTTGTTTAGTTCTTTTCAAAATAAAAGCCACCCTGTGTTAAAAAAGCTCCTCCTGCTGCAGCAGCTTTACTTATATTAGAAATGCAAGACAGTCAAACGTGACGCTTTTATCATGAAGATTTTGGTTTTCCACCATCATTTTTTTCCCTTTTACTCTCAGATATAAACAAAAATTCAATAGAATCTATTTATTAAATAATAGTAAAAGAAAATTTTGGAATAAACTGAGATTTTTCTTGTCATTCTCTAAGATGTGAGGCACAAACCACACAACTCTAAATCTTTTTCAGTCATTTTAAACTGTTTTCTTCAAAACATTATTGTAGTTTACCAAAAAAAAACAAAGTTTTGAGTTTTTTATTTGACTAACTGTAAATTAAGAACACAAATTTAAAGAACAACATTTCTGACAGTAAACATTTAAACATTTTTTGCTTACATGTTAAAAATCTAAGCAGAAACGACAAAACTTAAATAATGTATTATTTAATGTAAACATGTTTACATATGTATACATTTAATGTAATGTAATGACTTTTCAAAATCTTCTTTTATCATCTTGCTATTGTACATCAGAACATTAATGAAAGCACCTTGCCAGTTAAAATAAATTAAAATAAATTTCTGAAGCACAAATTTGTTCAGGTGGAAATAAAGTTTGTGTATCCAAATCCTGCCAAAACATGTGAGCCAAAAGAGATTTCCTGTACAAGTTCCCACAACAGCTTCTAATCTGGATGCTCATATTTAGCTGTGGTTTTAATATGCCAGTTAGACCATAATTACTGACATTTGAGTGATTAAAGAGAGTTAACGTGCATTTTTATGAGCTTGAAGGTGTAAAATACCTGCATGAGGCAGCAGCCTTCTCCTTTAGCGCTGACAAACAGGCCTGTGGGGATACTCGGGATCTGATAGGAACACAAAGAACACCAGAGGGAGCTTAGAAATCATTCATCAAGTATTTCCCCCAAATAATCTGACCCCAGTGATGATCAAAGTATGCCGTTTCCTCCCAGCAGCACCGCTGAACGGATGCCACGGAGCTTTTAAGTTTGTTTATTTGCGGGAAAACGGGCCAACGAAATGCTAAACCAACATTTTGGGAGATCCAGGCCAGGTGAGCCTGGTTTGGTTTGGCAGATGGGAAAGGTCACGGCTTTAGAAGAGCCAAACGGCTAAACACAGAGATTACTGTTTGACGCCGGGACTCCGTTATGCCGCCGCCAGTAATAAAAATGAACCCCATTTAAAAAGTAAATGTTTTATTTTCCCTTTTTTTAATGGCAGCTTAATCTAATGGTAAATTTGAAGTTCTGCCAACACAGATTGATAATCCATCTTGACTAATGAGCCCCAAAAAAGTACATAAATACCCGATTATTCAAAAGCCAAGATTTAGTAAATGCAGCGTTTACCTTGGCGCTCTGGAGCAGCTTCTTGTTGTCTTTGTTTAGCTCAAAGGTCTCCTGGAAGTCAAGGTTGGTGGACGCCAGTGAGATGGTCAGGTTGACCCCTCCTACATAAGACAAGATGGCGTACTCTGACAAGGCCTGCAGAGCCACACACGTGTCCTGGAACAGGACCGGTAAGGCACACTTTAAGATCTGGACCATCCACTGAAAACAGTTACAGGTTGTGATAAAAGCAGGAAGGAAAAAAGGAGTTACTTGTGTTGAGGAGAAGCCACCCAAGGCATTCCTTTGCTGGGAGAGCCATTTGACCACAGGCAGGGCGGAGGCCACGTCCCCCAGGAGGGTGTAGGTCAGAAGACCGTAGGCGGTCATCTCCACCTCTGCTGACACCACTTAGATCGAACAAAAACGGACTTTTAGGAGTGTATTCAAGACTTTCATGTTTGGGTGACTTTGCCTTATAAAAGAGGGAGAATGGGACTCTTCTTCCTTTAAAACACTCAAATGTAAAAAACAAAAAATGAGTTTCTAATGGCTGCTTCCATTTTTTTTACCTGACTGAGAGAGACCGTCACTGAAGCCCATGAAGGTGTCTTCATCGGTCACAGTGCTGCCCGTCAGACTCCAGTGGGTCAGTCCATCTGCAGACACAGATTAAATGAGACTTTTTATTCCTCTGCATCAACGTTTTCACTAGGAGTGTTTATTGGAAAGAGTCGGGCGATACGATACATATCGCGATGTGTGTCTTACAATACTTATCACGAGACATGTATCGTGATACACAGTATCAAGATAAACGTATCACAATGTGTGTCCCACAATACGGTACATATCACAAAACATGTATCGTAATGCACATCGTATCACGGTATATTTATCACGATGTGTGTCTCACAATACAATACGTATCATGAGACGTATCTTGATACACAAAGTACAATATGGTACGTATTACGATACATGTATCGCGATACACAAAGTATCACAATATGATACGTATCACGACACGATGTGTGTCTCACAATACGATAATTATCTTGACACATATATCGTTACACACACAGTATCATGATATTTGTGTCTTACAATACGATAAGTAACACGAGACATGTATCACGATACACAAAGTATCACGATGTGTGTCTTACAAAATGATACTTATCGTGACACATGTATCACAATACACAAAGTATCACGATGTGTGTCTTACAATATGGTACGTATGGGGAGACATGTATAATAATACACATCATAATGCATGTCTCATGATACGATATGTATCGCGATATATCCCAACACTGGACTAGAACAATTTTTCACTTTTTTTTTTTGGTGTATGTGGTGAATACTACTCACCACCACATCTATTAGATGTGCAACCAAAGCTTTACCTTAATCAAACACAAGGAGTAGAATTTCTAGAGGTTGTGTTTACTAAAAAATCTACAAGAATCAGCTGAAAGATTAGAGAGCAGGATGTAACATCGATCACCTGTTCACACGTGTGTGGTGAGCAGTAGTACCTTGTGTGATGGCCATGTGGTTAAGGCGGCGCAAAGCCAGAGGAGCGTACGGGCTGCGCAGCAGAGCCAAGGTGTACGCAGACAGAGCGGTGGTGTACGGGTCGTCCGCAGAATGCAAGCTGCTCTCCAGGAAGTCCCTCGCTTTGGCAACCGCCACCTTCTCCTCCTGTATCGGACGAGGGAGGATCGTTTTATCATCACCTGGAGCGGATCTGTCCATTAGCAGAAACATGCTCCCTCCACTTCATTTTTCAGATCATTTATGGACAAACTAGATCACAATCAATTATTTCCTTGTGGCTCCAGCCATAAAAACCTCCCTTTGCTCTTTTCTTTTTCACTTAACTTCATTAACCAATGAGGATTTAAGCTTTTATCTTCTAAACATGTGACTTTCCCTCTCATCTCTAAGAAACTCCACACTCACCCACTGTAATTTCAATATTCATCTTTTAATCATATTCAATGGGAGGCGAGATGGAGATCTCGCTGTAGGTAAAGGATCCCTTTTCAGCCTTTATCAGCTGTAAAAAGGGCAAATTTTTCAGGAGAATCCCTTCAGGACACGAGGAGAAAAAGGGAAAAGACGGATGAAGGGAGGCGAACCAAAGCTGGAAAATGCTAAATTATGAGCCAACTATTTGGACAAGTAGAGGTTGAAGGCAAAACAGAAGATTAACAACTTTATAAATATTTTAACTTTCTCCTAAAAACACATTTTTACCTTAAAGTCCTTTAGGATATCTTAAAGTAAAAGTAGAAATGGGATGGAATGGTAAACAAGTAATAAAGTGTCTTTCATGAAGCTAAACCGCCTCTGCTGCATGTCAGCCTAAATCTTCGGAGGAGTTCAGATACGATTCGGCGTTACATTAAGAGCGCTGGAGCATAACAAATTTGAGTGGGCGGGTTGCCAGAACATCCATCTTCATAACTATCAGGAATGCGGCGATACGTCTCCACATGACCCAGGCTGGAGCCGCTGAACATAGTTCTCGTTGAAAGTGAGAAAAGTGGCTCACTGTGAGCTGCTCTTCATGTATACAAAACTGAAATATATATGTAGTAGTAGTTCACTTTCGGCTTATCCCTTCCGGGGTCGCCACAGCGTAACAGCACCCACTGTTTAGCATCAGTGATTTGGCAGAGTTTTTACACCAGATGCCCTTCCTGACACAACCCTGTACTTGAGGGGCACAGGGACCCAGTTAGGCAGCAGCGTCAAGGGTCTTGCCTAAGGACCCAATCTGGGTGGAGATCAGTGGACAACCCTGGAATCGAACCCAGGGCTCCTGCGTGTCAGCCCTTCACCTAGCCCACTGAGCCACACAAAACTGAAATATATATATACTGTACATATATGAGTCGTAATACGTCAGTGAGATACGGTGGCCCTGAAGTGTTGAACTCAAAGCGCTGTGTTGTGGCCTTTCAGGGCCACCGTAGTGAGATATTTTTAATCTCATATTTGTCTATGACTAAATACTATTATGTGCATAAACCCTTTAACACCGAAGCTCCAGTGTTTATGTTCTTTGATTTACTGTAATTTTTCAATTCTTAATAATTCCAGCAGATTCTGAAGAAGAAAAGCGGCGGAATCTGCTGGAATTATCACGTCACTTGTTAAATAGCTACAGTACGTTAAAGATTTTGCGTTTGGGCGTCACAGACGACGCCTCAGGGGTTAAAGGGTTAAAACATCCATGTCAGGAGTGACATTCCAAGCGTCTTCCTCTGGGGGACGTCTTACCTCTGTGGTGATCCCGGTCTCCAGCAGAGCCGCTACCACATAGGCTGTGAGGGAAATCTTCCCATGGATCCCGCCCTGAGGACAAAAGGACCAGTTTTCATTTCTTCGTAGAACCCATCAACCTTCGTCTCCCTCCACTTTCTCAGAACCGCCGTCTTTATAACAAGGTCAATGATTTACAAAGATGTAATTTTCAAACCTTTCTAGTTAGACAATTTAATGGCTCAAGTCATCCCATAATTTGTCAAGCAGAACACTTCTACTATTTACAATATCTTCCCCACTGTCTGTAACTCCACCAGCAAGACGCATCTTGACTGCACAGCCCATCTCCACCAGTGTAATTACTGCGCCTGCAGGTAGAAGCTCCAGTATTTATGGACCTCCACTGAAGACAGTGACGTGTCTGGATTATGTACTAGAGATGTTAGATCCTGCTGTGTGTGTTCTGCTCAGAGCATAAATCAAAAACATTTTGACAGTCAGTGAGCATTTCTGGTTTGAAGAAGCGTTTCTCTACCTGGAGGTCTTTGTTGAGGATGCGTCCCATAGCAGGGAAGGAACCGTCATCTTGCTGGTGTTTGATGAGCCAGGACTTCGCGGCGTGAAGCTCCTCAGAGTCAATAAAGATGAAACCTCGGGACTGAGCGAAGGACTTCAGCACAAAAGCTGTCAACCTGCAGGAGACAAACAACAGCGGAGAAAATCACAGCAAACTGAGCTTCCTTCTTTATCAAAATATTGTACTTAAACTTTGCATTTTTGGCCAAAAAAAATGTTAAAAGTAGCCAACTTTGAATTAAAAAAAAATACTTTCTAATTCCAGGGCTTAAATACTATATCCTTATTCTATAGGTTACCCACTATCACCTCACACAGACTTGTGTACTTTTACTGTATAGTTTTCCAGATAATAATACTTAAACTTTGCATTTTTGAACAAAAATATGTTAATAGTATCCAACTTTGAATAAAAAAAAATACTTTCTATTTCCAGACCTTGAATTCTATATCTTTGTTCTTGGGTTAGCCATTATCACCTCATACACTTGTGTGCTTTTACTGTATTGTTTTAGAAATAATAGTACTTAAACTTTGCAGTTTTGGCCGAAAAAAAAAAAAACGTTAATAGTAGCCAACTTTGAATTAAATATATATATATGTATATATATATATATATATATATATATATATATATACACACACACACACACACTTTGGTACCCATTTCCAGGCTTTGAATACTATATCCTTGTTCTCTACATCAACCACTATCACCTCACACAGACTTGTATACTTTTATTGAAATAACAGTACTTAAACTTTACATTTTTGACCAAAAATACTTTAATAGTGGCCAAATTTAAATTTGAAAATATATAAAAAAAAAACCACTGATGCCTAATTCCTTACTTTGAATACTATATTCTCGAGGTGATAGAGGGTTACTTTTTTAGCCTCACAACTTTAAATCTGTCTTCATCTGTCTCAATCTGTCTTCTACAGTTTTTTTTGTTTTTTTCCTTTTTTATTTGCTTTACAAATTTTATGGTATTTAAAAACGAAAAGATGTTTCACTGTGTAGAGAGAAAGAGCTCCCTGCGACAGACTGGCGACCTGTCCAGGGTGAACCCCGCCTTCGCCCTTCAGGCTCCGGCGCCCCCGCGACCCCGGAAGGGAAAAGCGGTCAGGAAAATGGATGGATGGAGAGAAAGAGCTCCCATTGAGTTTAATGCCGTACGCCATGTAATACAGGCACACAACTTTTTTAGTAGCGCGGTGGCTGAGTGAACAGCAGCTCACTTGACTGCAGTGCTGGTGGCTCATTTGTACCAACAGGGAGGCAAAAAGGTATTCAGTCAGCCACCAATCCTGCAAGTTCTTTGACTTAAAAAGATAAGAGATTCCTGCAATTTTATCATAGATATACCTGAACTGTCAGAGACAAAATCAGGGGGAAAAAAATCCAGAAAATCTGTCAAAATGATCACAAAAACCCCAGAACCCCACGGGGGAACCTCGTGAATGACCTGCAGAGAGCTGGGACCAAAGGAACAAAGACTACCATCAGTAAGACACTACAAACCCTGGAGAGTCTGACATGTCCTCCTGCTAAAGTCAGTACATGTGCAGACCTTCCAAAGTTTACTAGAGAACATCTGGATGATCCATTGAGGATTGGAGAATGTCTGTGGTCAGAGGAAACCACAATAGAACTTCTTGGTAAGAACTCTACTGTTTGAGGAAGAAAGAAAAACACCATACCTACTGTAGAGCATGGGGGTGAAAGCGTCATGGTTGGGGGCTGTTTTTCAGGGCGACTGATCAGTGTAAAGGAAAAAATGAATGGAGACATGTATGTTCAGATTCTGAGAGAAAACCTCCTTCCATCAGCATGAAGATGAGCCAGTCTGCAGATCTCAACCCCATAAAAAATTGGAGGGAGTTGAAAGTCTGTGTTTCCCAGCAACAGCCCCAAAACATCACTGCTCTAGAGAAGATCTGAATGGAGGAATGGACCAAAACATCACTGCTCTAGAGGAGATCTGTATGGAGGAATGGACCAAAACATCACTGCTCTAGAGGAGATCTGATGGAGGAATGGACCAAAACATCACTGCTCTACAGGAGATCTGAATGGAGGAATGGACCAAAACATCACTGCTGTAGAGGAGATCTGATGGAGGAATGGACCAAAACATCACTGCTCTAGAGGAGATCTACAGGAGGAATGGACCAAATACCAGTAACAGTTTGTGAAGACTTACAGAAAAAGTTTGACTGCTGTCATTGCCAACAAAGGGTATATAACAAAGTATTGAGATAAACTTCTGTTATTAACCAAATACTTATTTTCCACCATAATTTACAAATAAATTCCTTAAAAATCAAACAATGTGATTTTCTGGATTTTGTTACTCATTTTGTCTCTTATAATTGAGGCATGAACATTACAGGTCTCTTTCATCTTTTTAAGAGGGAGAGCTTTCACAATTGGTGACTGACTGAATACTTTTTTTGCTCCACTGTATTTCCTTTGCGACACTTTTACATGTGCTCTAACATCACCAACATGATGGAAAAAACCGCAGCTGAAAGGCTGTAGTGAACTTTGCCGCCCACACAAAACGCCATTGAAACCACAAGCAATAATTCCAGTATGTAAACAAACCAGAACAGCTCAGACATGCTGGATTCCTCACTCTTTTTTACAAATGTGCTTTTTTTGTACTGGACTTAAAAAGATGTTTATATTCTATGTTCCAGGTATATTTAGATTAAGAGTGCAAACATTTTTCTTCTGCAGTTTTGATCCTACAAATCTTTTCTTACCATTTTGACTAAGGTTCCACACACAGCTGTGAGGGTAAGCTCAGCGTTTACGGACGGTAGAAAAAAGGCCTCGTGAGGAAGAGGAGGAGAACAAACAGATGTCTCTGATAAAAGGGCGGGTTTGTATAGATGAAGTATGTGTGCAGCAGTTTGGTCAGAGCTGCAGGGTACTATAGATCTGAAAACCAATACAAAGAACAATCGAGATTGTTTCCAGTTGTGAGTCAAAAATCCATCCACGACGCAAGCGAACGTGGAGCCCAGAGATGGAGGTTATGAATCTGTGACTGAATCTTTATGAGCCGTGATTTTAGTGGTCAGAAGAACCTGGAGAATAACGGAGCAAAGCTGAAGTCAACCTGAAAACCTGCTGAGCACATAAACACACTCATCCATAAACAAGAGACCTCCTGGAAGAAGCTAAGAGACACTAAAGCAGATCACTGCTCCACCTCTACTGACTTATGATCAGGATAAACTGTTTATTCAAACAAAACAAACGTTGTTTTCGGACAGCTGGACAATAGGAATGTTTGAGATCACCCAGACCAGGAATCTGCAACCTTTAACACTGAAAGAGACATCTGGGTCAATTTCTCACTGACCACAACCCATAATGAGCCACACATCCTTTAGAAAAATAAGATTTTGTATTCGTGTTATTGTTATTTTTATTCGAAAAATAAATAAACTATAAATTTTTGGCAAAAAAAGATAACTTTAAGAGAAAAAAAATTTTTTTTCCCAAATATGAAACGGTTTATAACTCTTAATAGAGGTTCACAAGACTTCCTTTCAAAATAAAAGACTTCCTGTGTCACATTTGATCATCTCAAAGAAGTAAATCTAGTGAAGCTATATATATACATACACACCATTTTTTAAAAATGCTTGTTGTGCTTTTTAGCCAGCATTTTATGAATCTAACTTTTTAAAATGAGCTAATTAACCATGAAGAAAATTTAGAACACTGGAATTTGTCAAAATGCTTAGTTTTTTATTATAGAACCGCTATGGTTACTGTGCTTTGGAGGCTCACAGAGTGATGAATTATTCTACTCCTTTAAACTTTACTTTACGGTTACTTTTCTAAGCTAAAAGCTTTGTATTTTTCGTCAAAGCGCTGCGCAGATCACCTGGATTGCAGTGCATGTTGGGTAGTTTTTGCTCTGACGTCACATGTCGATCATCGTAAAAATATCGCGAGAAAAGGGCAGGTGTAAGGCGCCTTTCTAAGCGAATGCAGTGGGAAATACAGTACTGCGCTGACTGCAAGCTACCCATGTGACTACAAAGCAATGCATTGTGGGAAACTGTATCCTGACAGCTCTTGTAGTTCAAAGTGATGCTGATCAGAAATGAAGGAAATCTGTATAATTTGGAACTTTTTCAGCAAGTCATCTCCAACACTCAGAACCTCGTTGGGTGCGAAGTATTGTTTGTGCCACTCTGCCTGCATTACCGAGCGTTTCTAACCTTCTGTTTACCTGACTCCGCTTTGACTCTGATTGGCTGCCCCAATCTGCTCTGTGATATCCAGTATCTCTGATGCTCGTGTTTGACCTCCAGCTGCCCGACCCCGCCTTAGCTTCATGATCTTCTGGTAGTTGACTACTGTCAATCCTTCGGTCAATAAACCTGCTGAATTTGGACCCAGCCGTCTGCCAGCCTGTTTGTGACGGCCTGCATTCATCCAACCACATTTCAGTGAGTCACCGTGTCTCATTGCTGCTTCACATTAGTCGCAGCTCATCAAACGTTCCTACTCTCTTTGCATCCCATAATGCCCGGCTATGGTGGCCGTTTTGGTCCAGTTGTTCCACTCCAAGCATGGAGTCTATTCAGACTGAGAAAAACTCCTATTGGAATCAAACAAAAACCACCAGGAAAGATACGTCCTAGAGCCATTCTTGGCTTCGGACCAGGAACCGTTCAAAATGAGTCCAGATTATAGACAGAAACAAACTGTGGCTCACTTAAAGCGAACCAAATGTGTCCAGCCTGAATAAACCCAAAGAAAAAGGATAGAAACAAGTTTCACAAAAACTATCCAGTAATATGTTGCCTTATAATGCAATAAAAGAATAAGAAAACAAGTTTGTGCTCTCATAAACGGAAGCATGAAGGCTTTCCTTGCTGGAATGTAGATTATTCCACCCCAGAGACAAAGCTAAAGCCACTCTCCTATTAGAGTTTTTATAATGTTGGGTAATATTGTGTCACTGGCTTTAAAAGTTGAGCCTCAGGGTTTGGTCCTGAAAAAGTGGAAATCAGAATTAGTTTGGAAAAGACCAATTAAGGCTGGTTACAGTCCCTCTCTCAGTAACTCTGCTTCTAATTCTCCTCTTAAGAGAATAAATCAACTTACCAAGACTCTTGAGGATCTGTTAAAAAAATGATAAAATGAAGCTCATTGCTGTTTTATTATTCATATAAATTGCATTAAAACACTAATGTGCCAGAGCTCAATCACCTTTTTCAGTTGTTTAACTTCCTTCAATAAGTCCATCTGCTGCTCCACCACTTTCTTCATTTCTCCTGACATAGAGTTCAGGGATTGTTTCACTTCGTCCATGTCCTCGGCTAAGTTTTTAGCCATTTTTGTGATCAAGATGACGATCACTTTCAACAATAGCTTAGAAAGTCTTTCAAGATTGTCCAGATTCCAAAAATGATGAAGTTCCAATAGTCATCAAATGAATCCTTACAAGATGAAGTCATTTAGGGTGGAAGATGTTTATAGTTCTTTAAGATTTTAGATGGATTGAAGGAGATCTGATCAGCAAAGATACAAGCAACCAGCGGCCATCTTGATTTCTCTTCCTCTCCCTTATGAGTCGACAGAGACTTAAATATCCAAATTCCCAGCTTTTACAAGATATAAACCTAATACCTCGGGGTTGGTTTTCTGGAAAATAAAACTAACAAGAGGTGTTAGTGTCCACCAAAACCACAAAAAACAAAACATGCTTTCATTTAAAGTCTATAAAAGATCCCAGTTTCTTGTGCCAATGCGGAAACGAGGAGGGGGGAATCAGAAACTCCTCGTCCCTAATTTCCAGAATTTGAACTTCCAACCTCCTCTGCTAATGCTAATGGCCCTGCCATCTAGGATAGTAAAAACCGAGCAGCAGATTCTTACCGCCGGACGCTTCCGTTCATTAAGAGTAACGAGATCCAGTCAATTTCCTTCTGGAAAGCTTTTTACACAGTGGAAAACACTAACAGCATTACAACTGCTGTAACGCCGGGGCGAACATTAAAACCAAAGCAAAGTCAGGGTAAAAGTGTTTCTGAGTGATTCATAAGGTGTCTGACGCTGACCGTTTGCCACATAAGTTTGTGCCTCCAACCAAAGTCGTTCCACCTTAGTGCCAACAAAAACGACAAACTGCCTGGAGTCACGTCCTCCAATGTTCTCAAGAAGAGTTCAAGTTTGCTTTTTGTGGTTTATACCCAATTACAACCAGCTTATAAAGTCATCAGGGGGCATTTTTTATGAATAGAAATGTAAAAACATAAACAGCCGGTTGGTGAAGTGGCTCCAGACGACTTGTCTCCATCAGTGGCGTTAGACCTGGTCTGGGGTCAAAGCAGCACGGGTCCACACAATGGCTCCAATATCAACTCACGTTAACAGAGAATAAATCCTGACCACTCTGCGGCTTCTGGGACCCAATTATGAATTTGTTTTACGATGCTCTGCTGTTTATGTGTTACGGAGTTAGTTCTATTAAAACACCTCAGAACAAAACATTAATGATATGAATTCAGAAAAACGAACTGAGAGAAAGGACTTGGTTTTAGAAACATTCAGATAACTCTGTGTATTTCACACTCAGAAAACTTAGTTAATCTTTGTTGGTGACCATTGACTTTGTGCACTTGGAAACTTGTGAGCTTCTGCGTACTTTCAGCTAGACACCATTCAAACCTTAAAAAGTTCAGCTATGAATGGATTTGTTTTTATGGGAAATTTGGAGTTTAGTTATTATTTAGTTATTATTTTAGCAATATGATAGCTAATATGATGGCTAATTTAGACATTTTTCTAGTTTTTCTAAGCTAATTAGGACTTTAGCTAATATTTTAGCAATATGCTAAATTTTAGCAATATGCTAAAATATTGGCAAAGTTAGATTTTCCAGTTTTTTTTCCGGCTGATTGGAGTTTAGCTGATATTTTAGTCATATGCTAGCTTTTTTTGGGTAATTTAGACATTTTTTAAGCTAACTTTCCTGTCACAAACAAGCTGGTTCCATGTGCAGCAGGTTTATTAGTTCAGGCAGGAACTAAGCACAGCTAAAAGTCCACAAAACGAAATCAGTGTCAGGCAGGGAGAATTCATCAATGAGGATGGAGACCTCTGAGAAAAGACTAGAGTTGTCAGAGTCCAGGCGATGGTCAGGGCAGACAGAGATGAAGCAGGGTAAGGTACACAGCAGATCAGGTCAAGGATGAAACGCTCAGTAAGGCAGACAGGGCGGCACAAACAATACTTCGCAGTGAATGTCGCTCTGTGTGCTGCTTAAGAAGCAGGTGGTTGATTGTCTGATTGGAGACAGCTGAGCAGCATCCAGGAACTGTGGGCTGGGGCTTCTGGGAGATGAAGTGCAGTCAGTACTCTGTGATAATGTGTGTATTTATGTTGATGGTATTCACTGATGACTATTTGTTATGGCCATCTTACCTGATTTTTGTTCATTAGTGTCATATAAGCCCATGTGGGCTGGGCACCTGAGTGCATGACACTTTAATAAAAAAAATATTCATTCATTCATATTCATTCATTCACTCTCTTTCTCTCTCACTCTCATTCACTATCTTATGCAATGAATTCATGTATTACATTTTGACAATATTCTGGTAAAAATGTGCGAGTAATGCCAACAATTCATTTTCACCAGGTACTAGATGTGTGCAAGTCTTGGCGAGTTTCGAGTAGGCTATGTGGCAGATGCAAAATTTATGCTAAACACTCAGAAAGGATTGCCAAAATAATCTGGTTCTTGTAGTCTAAGACTGCTGCAGGACAGAATAAGTTAGCAGATGTTTAAAAAACGATTCAGAGCAAGAATGGTTATTCTGACTAACAGTAATAGCTGAGTATTTCTCTATAGATGTCTAGAAGTCCCTCAGTCTAGTTTTCATATACAGTCAAAGTTTGCAATCTTTACCTGGGAATGGATTTATGTGATCCCAGAAAAGCTATATGTGTCCAGAAACCTTTGTGCCGGATAAAGCAGAAGAATGCTGCTTATCTAAACTCGTTTTGGGTCGCAGGAGCTGTGAGCAGTTCCCACAATGACTCACCACATACTCCCGGAAGAGTCCCTTTCGCCAAAGGCACTGTAGGATCCATCCTGCCGCTTGTAGGTGAGTTGTCTCTGGTAGCCTACAGAACGACAAAGTGCGAAAACATCCTTAGCAGTAAATTCTGTTTGTTGTCGTTTCCACAGTGTTCTCCTCTGGAGATACTCTGCAATGCTGCACAATGCAGAGGAAAGTAAAGATATTGTTTAAAATAGAAGTCTAACTTATGGTCTACATCAAAAATATGATTTTCTGAATTCTTTACATTTTGCTGATTCTGTTTCATTTCTACTCAAAAGACAAAATGATAATCTGTTAAATAAATGGCTAAACAAATTGATGTAAAGCCAAAAAAAAGACTCAGTTACCTTGAAGCAAATAGTCTGTAGCTTCATTTTCGACCTCCTGGCTGAGCTGCCTGGTCTTCTGCAAGTACTTCAGAACAAAGACGTTTGGGGCAAAGTGGATCATGTTCTGCTCACCACACCCAAAGGGAAGTCTAAGAAGATTGTCCAGGTTATTTAAAGTGGGGCCCATGACATCTCCTGTTAGAGGTAACAGATACACACAAATTAGCAACTCTCACTCCATCTGTGTTACTGTGATTTCTTGACCTAGCCAAGGGGTCTGCAACCTTTAACAGTAAAAAGAGCTATTTGGGTTTGTTTTCTACTGATCAAAACCTAGAAGGAGGCAAATAGTCTTATTTTAGCCTTTAGGAAATTTGGATTTGCATTCATTAAGTTTTTTTTTAATAAATATGAATTATGTCAGTTTTTTAACATGAACAAAAGCAAAAATGTTAGAAGCAATTAGCATCTCTCAAAATGTTTTTTTTTTTTTTACATTTTTACCTTTTACCTTGGATTACAAATGAGCCAAAAAAGCTTGTTCATGTGTAAATACTAGTTGAACACAGAAATAGCCTAAAATTCCTCAGTAAACTAAATTAGCCAAAAACGTTAGCATTTTGCTAAAATAAATAGCTAAACTCCAAATTAGCATTAAAAATGTCAGCGGAGGTCAAATTAGCCCAAAAAAAGCTAGCACATTGCTTAATGTCTACCTGAACTCCAAAATTGCCTAAAATTCCTCAGTAAATCAAATTAGTCAGAAATGTTAGCCTGTTGCTAAAATGGAAGCTAAACTCCAAGTTAACCTTAAAAGTCCCAGTAGTTAACAAATTAACCAAAAATGTTAGCATGTTGCTATAATATAGGATACATTCTAAATTAGCCTTAATAGTCCCAGTAAACTAAATTAGCCAAAAAAGTTAGCATGTGGCTAAACTAGAAGATAAACTAAATTAGCCTAAAAGACCCCAGCAGATAACAAATTAGCCAAAAACGTTAGCATGTTGCCAAAATATTAGCTAAACTCCAATTTTTTGAAAATTACTATAAAAAATTAAAATATGAATATATTTAAAGGCTTTTGTTGATTTACTTAAAATGTTGAAATTCAAGACTTTCTCATTCATTTCACTTTAAAGAATTCACACAGTAAATGCTAATTAAGTAATCCTTACTTCAAAAGAATACTATTTTATTTTTCTTCTGCTAGAGAGCTACAATGGAGAGATAAAAGGGCAACATGTGGCTCTGGAGCTGCAGGTTGCAGATCCCTGACCCCCCATGAAGTCAAGAAGAATGTCCTTAAATGTCCATCCATAAACTGGCTTACCAATCATGGATGCAGTGGCTCTTTCTGATCCAGGCACCATGTTGTGTGGAACCCCCAATGTGAAGGCCTCATTGTGATTGTCGTCAGAATCTTCCTTCCTCCAGATCTTGAACTCCCCGACTGAACCCCAGCCTGTTGAGAAGCCGATATGTTGCACCTGGAAAAAAAAAATAACATGAGAACAGTAAAAAAAAAAAAAAACAGCCACTAAGAAATGTGCAGATATCAAAATAACAAACCTGTCCTTGGAATTGGCCGGACCATTGGAGGATGATTGATTCATTGGATGGATGAATACCATGCCCCACCTAAACAGGAAAACGCTTCGTTAGTTTCACCTTTCTTTTTTCGTCAAACCATTGCCTCATTTGTTGATATAACCACAAAACTCTAATAAGAATAGACCATTCTGAAAGAACATACAGGTATGGGAACTCAAAAAAAACATTTAAAAGAGGCTTATAGAGCACACTTCCTTTCTTGAGTTTTACAATCATTACCAACATCAGGCCAAGGTTCACCCAGTGTCCTCCAAGCTCGTTAAGTTTCACCTAACACCAGTAAAAGTGGCGCCATTTTTACACACACGAGCTGATTAGAGATTTTTATTGACCTTTCCTTGTGTGAGAGCATAGAGTGAATAGTCAAACAGTAAAACTATCTGCATAGTACTGTGGAGTTGTACTGCGCTCTCACCTGAACGAGGCCATCCTTCCAGCTTATCCAGAAACTACGAAACTCATCCCAGGACAGGATACCCGGGGTGTGGGCGGAGGCCAGCGGCTCTCCCATCTTCCCCAAAGAAATCCAGGAGCGAGTGTTCTGTCGACCTCCAAGGACAATCTCAAGCATCTCTGCACTGTCATGGGGACTGGCAGAGAGGGCAAAGTGGGCGTTGTTGTGGGTCTTCACCGCCACCTGGAACTCGGTCATCTTGCTTGGTTTTTTGACGTACTGATATTCATATTTGTTTGGGGTGGAAATGTGAATTCTCTCTGGAAACAACACAAAAGAGACTTCTGTTTGCATAGTTAAGGGCTTGCTAGTGTGTCGTGAAAGAGGATGCCAGAAATGTACACGGTATTTGTACTGACCATTGGGACAGAAGAAGACACTGTAAGTGTATTCTCTTGGCAGGCCTTCTGGCTGTAGTAAAGGGGAGATATTGAGTAATTTGTCATCTGAAAATGGCACAATAGGTTTTAAAACAATGTTATTTCCTATTAAGTGATAGTGAAAAAATTCAACCCTCTAACCTCCACCAGGACAGTCCTGCGAACGTAGTCCAAGCCAGTTGGAATCCTCCTTTCCTCCACATCATTTCCTACTTTGCCTGTAAGGAAACCATCTGAACAGCAGCTTGGAGAACTGTAGGCGATGGCTCGGGCTGTGAGGGTGGGACAGAAGAAAAACAGCCTTCAGTCCTTCAACTCCGCCATACCAAAGAATCTCTTAATGCCAATTTCATGAACTTTTGGTTTCAAAGAAATGCAAGAGTCAAGATTCTACCACTAGAGGGACAAATGACCAGAAATTAATGCAACTTGTATTCAAGACCATTAAAAGTCTTTTGGAGTCCCACAGGGTTGTCCATCCATCTTCTTCCACTCATCCAGGTCCAGGTCACAGGGGCAACAGTCTAAGAAAAGATGCCCAGACTTCTCTCTCCCCGGCCACTTGCTCCAGCTCCTCTGGGAGGACCTTAAGGCGTTACCAGGCCAACCAAGATACATAGTCTGCCCGAGCCACCTCAACTGTCTCAGCTTGATATGGAGGAGAAGAGGCTCTACTCCGAGCTCTCTCCAGGTGACCGAGCTTCTCACCCTATCTCTAAGGGAGCGCCCAGCCACCCTCCGGAGAAAACTCATGTCAACCACTTGTAGTCAGGATCTTGTTCTTTCGGTCATGACCCAGAGCTCATGATCATGGGAGAGTACTGGAACGAAGATTGACCGGTAAATTGAGAGCTTTGGTTTCTGGGTCAGCTCTCTCTTCAACAAAACAGACCAGTGCAGCGACTGTATAACGATGGAAGCCGCTCCAATCCACCTGTCGATCTCACGCTCTGATCTTCCCTCACTCGGGAACAAGACCTCAAGATATCTAAACTCCTCCACCTGAGACAGAAGCACTCCACCAACCGAGAGAGAACAAACCCCTTTTCTCTAGTCGATAACCACAAAGTTGTATCCTTTGTTTTGGGATCTATTAGTTTCCTTTTTCAGGAGCTTGACTAGTTGAGGGGTGGAAAAGGGAGAGTGCACGCCATAGCTGAAGGGCTATTGAAAAATAAATAATACAGCTTGATGGGGGATTCCTTCTAATCTGTTGTTGTATCTCTTTTTTTTCAATGAAACTCTGTTTCATTCATTCATTCATTCATTTTCTAAACCAATTTGGTCCCTTTCTAGAGCACGGGGGGGGGTTGAAGGCCTGGACAGGTTGCCAGTCTGTCGCAGGGCAGCAGTCCCATACACATTCACACTTGGGAACAATTTAGAGCAAGGATAGGCAACTCCAGGTCTTGAGGGCCACATTCCTGCATGTTTTCCAACATTCCCTGCTCTGGCGTGTTCTAACTGACTGGACACATCTGAACCAGTCATGAGTAGGGCTTGGATATCAGGAAATCATGCAGACACTGCGGCCCTCAAGGCCTAGAGTTGCCATCCATGGTTAGAGTAACCAATTAACCTATGACCTCTCTTTTTGGACTGTGGGAGGAAGACAGAGTCTTGGAGAAAAGCCCCGCATGCACAGGAAGAGTGTGCCAACTCCAAACAGAAAGGTCCTCCATTGGTGATTCAGTTTCAGGTTTCACTTGAACCGGGAGCCTTCTTGATGTGAGGGATGAGTGCTAACGACTGCACCACCGAAATTGACACTCCCAATTTCCTTAACGTTTGGTCTTCTTGTTGCGTGCTGTCTAGTTTCGGTTTGTAAAAAAAACAGGGGCTTGTCCGGGATTTAAACTTGAGACCTCTGGCACCCAAAGCAAGAATCATTCCTCTAGACCTCTAGTTTAGGTTTGTAGCACTTGTAAGAGTCAATCACAAAGAAATCACAGAAAATGTAGGACCAACAAGCCAACAGTTGGTACCAGCGCTGACTAATCCATTCCAACAAAATGGAAGACTAGACCAAGATAAGGCAAATGAAGAGAAACAACTCTGAACACTTGTGCCAGTTAAGTGTTCAGATGTTACTTGGTTTAAAAGGTTTTCTTAGAGAGTTTTATCCCAAAAGTCAGAGATAACAACATTGTGTAAACAGTTCTGTGGATCAGCAAATTTTAGACTAATTTGGTTTACTGAGGAATTTTAAGCTATTTTGGAGTTTAGCTAATATTTAAGCAATGTGCTAGCTTTTTTGGGTAATTTGGCATCTACTGGGATATTTTTATGCTAATTTGGAGTTTAGCTAATATTTTAGCAACATGCTAATGTTTTTGGCTAATTTGTTATATACTGAGGTTTTTATAGGCTAACTTAGAGGCTAGCTTCTATTTTAGCAACAGGCTAACGCTTTTGACTAATTTAGTTTACTGAGGAATTTTATGCTAATTTAGAGTTTAGCTAGTATTTAAGCAATGTGCTAGCTTTTTTTTTTGGCTAATTTGGCATACTGAGGTTTTTTATGCTAATTTGGAGTTTAGCTAATATTTGAGCAGCATGCTAACATTTTTGGCTAATTTGTTATCTACCGAGGTTTTTACAGTTTAATTTAGAGTTTAGCTTCTATTTTAGCAACATGCTAACATTTTTGCCGTATTTAGTTCACTGAGGAATATTAGGCTATTTTGGGGTTTTGCTAGTGCTTAAGCATCGAGCTAGCCTTTTTGGCTAATTTGGCATCTACTAAGGTTTTTTTGGGCTAATTTCGAGTTCAGCTCATATTCAAGCAACACACTAAATATTTTTTTGCCAAATTGGCATGTATTAGGGATATTTAAGTAATTTTACTACCATTTTTCAGAAATTAGGGTCAACTTCAGTGTTCTTTTATAGTTCTTCAAAGAAATTTCCAGTCTTTTAGCAAATTTAACCTTTTTCAAATAGCTTTTGCATTTCCAGTTAATCCCTTCAACAATTAAAGTCAATTGCGTCACCATTTTCAGCTAAAAGCTTCAGCATCTTCAGCGACTACTTTCAGCAAATAGCATTCACACTAGCATTATTGCAGTTAATCCAATTCTTCTAAGTAGAACTGGATTAGGCTGGTCTGGGTTGTTAGGAACTGGACAGGGAAGGTATTCACACAAAACTATATCAAGGTAAAACTCAGGTAAAATGATTAACCGGCTGGGGTTGGGAAAACCATGAGGGTGATTAATAAATCCCTATAAGAAGAAAAAGATGACTGGTGAAAAAAGTGGATTCAGTGAAAATAAAAAAAACTTTTACTGTAATGAAATCATATCTCTATATTTGGATGTTTGGATGTTTTCTGGACCATCCAGCAATGCTGCACCCATATGATAAACTAATGAGATATTTGTTTGTACTGACAGTTCTATGTAATAAGGTTATGTCCTGGGAGTTTCTCCATCCAAGTTACTCCCACAGCCTAAAAACACAAAGTTTTCCAAAGGAAGAGTTTTAGTATGTGTCTGTGTGGTCCAGCTATGAGCTGGCAAGCTGTTCAGGGTGTAACCCGAGTGACAGCTGGCATTATTCACCTGTCGGGCTTACAAGGTAGGATGGTTATGTGTATAAATATACAAATGGGCCCTAACCTCTTGTGTTCACTGCACAAATCCACAGAGGGACACCACGTTCTCTTGCTTGGAAATGTGGCTCTGTGCCAATGGGCTTTCTTTGTGTGTGTGTAGTGAGAGGGAAACAAGGGGCCAGGGAATTATGAGTGGGGCCATGGGGGGCCCATTGACTGCCAGTGACCTGCAAGCTCATCAACATGCCACTGAGTGGCACAGCTCAGCTATGGTTACTCCCCCACTGCAGGCCTGCATTGCTTCTTTACGAGGGACTCTGGGGGGAACAATCTGTAACCTGGGTGGGTGAGTGGATCACACAAAGCTCAACTTTTTGGCTTGCAGAGCCTTTAAGTCGAAGGCTTTGTCTTTTTGAGAGTCATCACTCTGTCAGAACCTGTCCTGGGAGAACTGTAACGAAGAACCAAACCACTTAATACCATTTTCACGATCAATTAAACTCCTTTCTGATGTAAACATTGGATTTACAACACCTAAAATCAGGGGTGTAAAACTCAATCGCACAAGGAGCCAAAATCTAAAACCTTAGATCGCGGGCCGAAAAGGATAAACATTTATTAAACACTCTAAAACGAAATTTTAAAAACTTTAAGCCATAACTTTTTAACATGATTATGAACTACATATATAGCATTACCTTTGATAAAGCCGATGTGAATGCTGTAAGCTGAATTTGGCCGCTGAAAATGCTGGTGCTGATGGCTGAATATGCTGAAATTGATAACTAAAAACACAGAAGCTAATAGCTGAAAACACTGAAGCTGATAGCTAGCTAAAATATTAGCAAAATGCCAAATTAGCCTAAAAAATGAAAAAAAAAATCTAAATTAGCCAAAACAGATAGCTGAAATGTTAGCTAAACTCCAAAATAGCCTTAAAAATGGAGAAAAAGCCAAAATAGCTAGCATGCAGCTGAAATATTAGCTAAATGCAAAATTAGAAAGCGGATAGCTGAAAATGCTGAAATTGATAGTTAGAAATGCTGAAGCTGAAAGCTGGAAAATCTGAAGATGATAGCCAGCTAAAATATGAGCTAAATTCCAAATTAGCCTAAAAAAAAAAAAAAAACTTAGGTTAGCAAAAACAGCTAGCATGTACCTGAAAAAATACCTAAACTTTAAAATAGCTTAAAAACTGAAAAAAAGCATAAATAGCTAGTGTGTAAATATTAGCGTATCTCCAAAACAGCATAAAAAACTTTTTAAAAATTAGCCCAAACAGCTAGCATGTAGCTGAAATATTAGCTAAACTCCAAAACAGCCTAAATAAATCTTAGTAAATGGCAAAATAGTCCAAATAGCTAGCAGAATGCCAATCTTTAAAACTTTAAAAATGTAACTTTTTAACATAATTGTGAATAATAAAAAGGCAGGAATATTATTCCAGAATAAATCAAATTAAACCTTAAATAATCTTAAATATTTTAGTCTACATGAAAATATCTTTGGTTAAATGTATTCAAGTTAGAAATGAGCACAAGATAACTTCGGGTCATTAATAACAATATAATAAAAGGTTCTCGAGGGCCGGATAGAATTACCCGGAGGGCCGGATCCGGCCCCCGGGCCTTGACTTTGACACATTTCTTAAATGGTGGCGAAGAAGTTTTTTCACCCAGCAAATGTTACCCATTTGCACAGAAACGGGTCTTTAAAAAGTGAAAACATATTCTCATTTTTCCTTCGATAGTATCACTAGATACCTGTGATGTCAACAGATCCTAGTTCAGCGAAAGACAAAACGATGGATGTGGGAGTGGCTTCTCCAGGTCCGACGCACTTCTTTCGAGCAAGGTGGTGCTTTCCAGGATGACCAATAAACTTGACGCCCTTTGGAACGGACACTTTCACATGAACCTGTGAGAGGAAAAGGATCGCATGAAACAATCAGAGGGAGTTGATCTGTGCTGACAGGCTATCATGAGGTCATGTGTGCACAGCACGCTGTCCCTCGCGTAGCGTGTTTCCTCAAAGCTCTTAAAGTTGGGGTGAATTTTTAAGTCATACTACAAATTTTCCATGCTGCCTGACTCACGCCTTTCAGGCTCCCTGAAGGATTAACTTCTACCCATCATCCAATGTTTGCAGGGCTTCGTAATGCAAAAAAATGTTTTAAACTGAACTTTATTCGCACGCCACGAGTCATAAATACCAGAGCGGAAAATATAGGAATCACATGTTGCCGGGGTAGACATCAAAGGAAGGTCTATTCTGGTTTGCATATTCACCAAACACGACATCAGGGCAGCACACGCACAGACCATTTAAAATGCTCATCTGCAAACATCATGATGTCATGTGTGTGGACTGCAGGATGGACCCATTTAAGGCCAGAACAGATCTTGGACGGATCTTCAAAGTGAATCACAGTCCGGAGCCGGTATCAAATCAGGACATCTCAAACCTGGGGATTTTTTTACCCTTCAGCCTTTATAAGAACATTTATGACAGCGTAGCACATAAGCAAATAAGTGAATAACACATATGAACACAAACGCCTAAGTCTTCCATCAAACTCTTTTATCCCTATTTTTTTTCATTTTCCCAGTGTAATACTGCTACAGCCTTGCCTGCATGTGTTTATCATGCATCACCTTCTTTACAAATGTTAAACTTTAGCTTTTCCTACAATAGGATTTGGATTTTTCTGTAGAAAAGCAAATTTTCTGGTTTCATAGTCGTTCTTCCTTCAGGCATCAACTGGGACGTCCTGAAAACCAACCAGAGGAGGGCACCAGTTTGCAGTTTCTGCTTTTATCCTGACAGGAGCGTCAAATAAACCGTGAAAAATACTATTTTTGAATTGGAACTTGGATGTTAAAAGTGGACATAAAGATTAAAAAATGCTCAAATCTAAAATCTAATCAAGTTAACTGGAGATGAGTCTTACTTTTAAGAAGATTGTATGAGAGAAGTTCAACTCAAGTCCAAGACTAATACAAACTTCAGAGATGCAAGTCTATGTAATTATCTGGAAATCAGTGCTAGATGGTCATTTCAATTGGATTATGAAGTTTTATTATCTAAATAATAAGTTTGGATCATTTTCAAGTTCAGCGTCCGTCTCCCTCCAAGTTTGTTTGGAGTTCAAATCCCAGACTTGACAGTCCCACATTTCCCCATGTACCATCATATCATAAGTTATATAAAATGTATTTTTTCTAAATTTGTATTATCATTGTTTAGTTTTGAATGATTGTGTCGTTTCTAGGAAAACAAAACAGTCTGTTGATGAAAAAAAACATCAAACAAATACCAAAAACAAACAAACAAACATGAAAAATGTCAAACAAAGATCAAACAAACACCAAACAACATCAAACACAAAAAACATCAAAAGAACATAAAAAAAACATAAAACAAACAGAAAAAATCAGACAAACATAAAAAACGCCAAACAAACATCAAAAACATCACATATCTAATAAAAACTAAACAAACATTTAACATATGCAAAACATCAAACAAACATAGAAACATCAAACAAACAAATAAACATCAAACAAATACCAAAAAATATATATCAAACATAAAAACATCAAACAAAAACAATCAAATAAACATAAAAAACTTTAGAAACATCAAACAAAACATCAAACAAACATGAAACATTTTAAAACAAAAAACACAAAAAACATAAAAAAACATCAAACATAAAAATAACATAAAAAAAAAACATCAAGTGGGATGTGCGTGAGCGGTCTGTTATGTTGTACTGCGCACAGCTGCATCTAAAGTATGTTTAAATCAATAATAATAATGGATTAGATTTATCTGCGCTTTTCCAGACGCTCAAATGTATGTAGTAACGCTAAAGTATTTTCCTAGTGTATGTGTCACAATAAAAAGAGTTGGAAAATAAGAATATGAATTTGTTTTCATAATTAAATTTTTTTAGCCGCTTTTCAAGAAAAAAAAACATATATATACAGTATATATATATATATTAAAAAGCATTGCAAGTTTTCACAAAAGCTGCTGCAACGTCAGGCGTTTTAGGCCGGAACAATCGTGTAGGTTCAGGTGTGTCAAAGCCACAGATGTATTGACGCTTCGCTGTGGACCTCCTACCTCAGAACAAGTGGGCAGGTAGTTGTAGACGGTGAGGGGAACTTTGGTCTGCTCGCCTCTGATTAAGCTGTAGGGCAACGTGACGTCAACAAAGAAGGGTTTGAAGGTGCGAAGCTCCACCCTCTTTGCCACGCCCAGACCCTTGGTTTCAGATAGGCCGACGGCCTCCGTCACCCATGTGGTGATGGAGTCGGGCACATCCAGCTGCAGGTCAGCCTCTCCGGTCTCAGAGCTATTAGATCAGAACATTTCAGTAAAGTGATGTTTTTCAGAAAAAAAACAGGTTTTTATGTTGCTAACACCTGTGTCAACACCTGCACTGATTTATCTCTAAAAACAATAGAGTCAGGTGTCGACCCAGAAGCCTGAAGTCATTCCTGGCATGCATCGCGCTGCTCTTGGCAGCGAATCACAGACCATAAGAACCCTGGAAAACCGCATGATCACGCCCTTCCGTTTGATCAAACCTGCCCATAATTCACTTTAACGGATCCTTTCTGAGGAAACTGAGCTGAGATCCCATCAAAACTAATCAAAGATATGGAAATGCATGGATAACTTATTTCTATTGGCTCAAAAAGAAGGAGCTTTAAAAAGAAAGAGAATATGAATTACTTTTTTACACAAAAAATAAAAAGCTAGATTATGTCAACATTTATGTTTGTCATCTCACGTTCATAACCTTAGAATAAAGATTGTGCTTCTATTCCTTCTTTTAATCTTATCTATCTATAGCTAACTCTCCAAAGTATTTAGGGTTGTTATTTTTCTGTTTCATTACTCAAATAAAATTCTTTCATACTTTCTTCCATCAATTCATCATTGCTCGCTGTGAATACCTTAGGAATGTAGCTAAATCACAACGAGGTATCTGGACAGAGCTTCGTGCACAAACAGAGCGGAGAGCAAAAAAAGCTTTACAGCAGATGGAAATACCTGACATTGAGGCAGTGCCACACCCACGTCTCCGGGAAGAACGTGCGCCTGTGTCTCTCTGCTCTACACCAGAAGAAAAAAAAATCCAGCAATCATTAAAAAGTCATGTATAGGATCTGAAATCCTTAACCAGACACCATGTGTTAAAACGTTTATGACTTTTATCACAACTTTTGGCAGAAAATATATTTTAACCAAAAGTAGAAGTTAAACAGAATTGTAATTTAGCACTTAAGAAAAAAAAAAAAACTTGAATTTTGAGCAGAACAACATTCAAGCTAAAATATGCAAAAATACACTGAGAATGTCTTGTCGTTTCATAATAGTATGAGTTACAAATACACTGTACACGTTTAATCATTGAGGGGTAAATCCTAGTGAGAACACAAAAGTACATTTTGATTTGATCTCTAATGAAAATGTTGTTTTTAACATGTTCCTGTAGCATTTTTCTCATGATGAAAGACAAATATAAAGAAAATTAGGTTTAGTATTTTTTTATTCAAATCACTGTGAATCAGAAAAAAAAGTGTCATTGGAAAAAGATTGTATTCGTAAGATAGATCCATGAACGTCTTTGTTTTCCTTGTCTGAGCTGGTATTTAGCGTAAAACTGAACATTTGGATCACTCAGATAATGCTCACCATTTCTGTTGCACCGCTAATTCTAGGTTGGGGGTGTGAGGGACTGTAAGCTAGCAGGAAAGCATGTAAATAGAGATCTCTCGGGAATGGAGAGTGAAAGAAGTGCAGAGTTTCTCCATACCAATAGTTCCACCCTGTCAGGGGTCAGCGCTCTGTCTCCCCCTCTGGTCACCAGGGGGAGCCAACTCCAGAGTACTGACTGCACTACATCTCCCAGCAGCCCCAGCACATGTTGCTCAGCTGTCTCTCATTTTCCAATCACTCAGGACACTTAAACAGTCACACTCAGTGCGAAGTATTGTTTGTGCCACCCTGCTTGCATTTCTGAGCGTTTCTATCTGGACCTGATCTTCTGTTTCTGACTCTCCTTTATCTCTGATTGTCTGCTGCCTGCCCTGACCCTTGCCTGGACTCTGATAACTCTCTTCTTGGATGACCCCATGCTCATTATTGACCTCTGCCTGTCTGACCCTGATTTAGCTTTGAGGACTTTCAGCTGGGCTTGGTTCTTGTCTGAACTAATAAACCTGCTGCACGTGAAACCAGCTGTCTGCCCGTTTGTGACACACCTACAAATCAGAAGGGAATCTGCAGAAACTATGTTCTAAAAAAACAGATTTTTTGATTGTGCCTAAAATTGACAATCATAATTAAAAGACCACTGGGAACTCTTTGAAAATAGATCAAAAGATGATCCAAGTGGGATTTTAAAGACAACTTTAAAGAAACTCCTCTCTGATCTGAAGTTGAGGTTAAAACTGGATCCTAAACATTCGTGAAGCTGATTCCAGAACAACTAAATCAAAATTTCTGTGCTGACATTCCCTCCAAGAATACACCTTTATAGGTAACCTTCAGTCTGCTTTGAATAGATGTAAGAAGCAAAAACAACAAATGAGGAGAAGAAGATTTAAGGACCTCCATCTACACTTAATTAGGTGATGGTCCACAAATTCAAGCAAGTAATGATTCTAATAAATCTCTTACCTGTTTGAAGGGCGGGTGTTGACGGCAGCCACTGAGGTGGAGGTGTGCGGTTGAAAAGCAGGTACAGCTTCATCTGTGTACATTCCTCCACTCTGCCGGTGGTTTAAGCTCACTATATCTGTCATCACCACCAGCCCCGTTTCCTGTGTTTAGTATTAAACGAGAAATGAAACAACCACCAGGGCAGGTCTTGATGAAAGCTGAAGCTTGCTGTGTGAGCGCATCCTCACCGTGAAAGCGAAGCGAGCATCCTTAGTGATGTCCCAGTGCCACGGAAACACAGAAGAGCGCCTGCGCCTCTTGGATGACAGGCCAGGCCACCAGAAGTGGCTGTCATCTTTAGGACTGCCAAACACGTCGGAGACGTCAAACTCTGCCAACTCTTTGAACACCTGCACCACAAAATGAACACAAGGAAAGACTGCTTGTATGGGTATTTAATTTATATCAAGGGTTTGAGAGCTTGAGTTATCCAAGGAGTTAAGCTGTCTGGGGTTTTTGCCCCTTGTAGGGTCTCCCACGGTAGACAGGTCGTGGTAATGGTGTATAATTGTGCAGCGCTTTTCTACCTTTACCTTTACAGTCACAGACCCATTCACACATTCTCACTGATGGTAGCTTTGCTGCCGAACACTGGTGCCAACCTTCCATCAGAGGCTTTTTGGGGTTCAGTGTCTTGCCCAAGGACACTTCGAGACATGGGTGGGCAAGGTGAGAACCACCATTCCATAGTGCCATGGCTACCCGGCTTGTCATGGGTGACAAACTCTGGGTGACAAAAGCTCTCTACAAGAGTTGCTCATGGTGAGAGGCGGTGGGTTGGTGTGGGGTTATTCATGAGCCCCCAGCTGAACCCCCCAAATGTTGGGGTTCACCCTAGTGAACAAGAGGGTTATGTCCCTTCACCTTCAGGTGGGGGATAGGTCTCTGTGGTTTTGGCTTACAGGCCATTTAGCAGATTGTGGTACCAAGCCTTTTTGTTGTCTCTTGAAGAGGTACTGGAATGTGCCCTAGAACCCCCAGTCCTCCTGGGGGACTTAAATGCCCACATGGCATGACAGTGGCACCTGGAGGGGCAAGATTGGTAGGAATGGCCTCGATGATTTGAATCCGAGTGGTGTTTTTGTTGTTGTACAACTGTGCTCGTCATAGTTTGTCCATAATGAACACTATCTTCGTCCACCAATACACTTGGCAACATGACACTCCAGGCAGGAGATCAATGATCAACTTTGTAGTTAATTTTGGGGACATTCGAGCTGTGAGTCTTGGAAACTGGGGTAATGCGAGGGGCAGAGGTGTCCATTGATCACTACCTGGTGGTCAGTTGGATTTGTCGGTGGGAAAGGAGGCTGGAGAGACTTGCTTTGAGAGTCTGCTGGGAATGTCTGGTTGAGCCTCTGTCAGGTACCGAGGGAGGTTGGTGACATTGAGCCCGACTTGACCATGTTTACCACCTCTATTGTCTCTGCTGCTGTTCGGAGCTGTGGTTGCAAGGTCTCTGGTGCCTGTCATGGTGTCAATCCTAGAACCCCGGTGGTGAATACGGTGGTGAGTGAAGGAATACCGTCAAGCTGAAGAAGTCATTACAAGCCTGTCTGGCTTGTGGAACTCCAGAGGCAGCTGACAGGTACCGGTAATCTAAGCAAGCTGCGGCCAAGCAGCCTATTGTGGAGGCAAAAATTTGGTTCTGGGAAGAGTTTGGTGAGGCCATGGAGAAGGACAATCGGTTGGCCTCAAAGAGATTCTGACAAACCATCCTGCACTTCAGGAGGGAAAAGCAGTTTTCTTTAGGCACCAGTTGAGGAGCTGTTGAACTCGACTGGGGACATTGTCGGGTGATGGAAGGAATACTTCGAGGATCTCCTCAAACCTGCTGACATACTTTCCTTTAGAGAAGCAGAGGATGAGGACTTTGGGGTTGAACTGTACACCACCCGAGCTTTTAAGTTGCAAAGCAACGGGAGTGGATGAGGTCTGCTCTGACTGAGTGCTGTGGGAGTGTCTTGGCTGACACAACATGCACGTCCTGGCAGTTGGGAACTGTACCACTGGATTAGCAGACAGAGGTGGTGGTTTCCCTTTTCAAGAAGAGAGACCAGAAGGTGTGTTCAAATTACCAGGGGATCACATTCCTCACTCTCCCTGAGCAAGTCTATGCCAGGGTACTGGAGAGGAGAGATCAGCTCACAGGAGCAACAGTGCGACCAGGATACGTCCTGGGCACCACCCTGTGAAAGGTGTTCCAGGCATGTCCCACTGGGCAGTGGCCCCGGGGAAGACCCAGGAAACACTTGCTCGGCTGGCCTGGGATCGGGGTCCCCTCAGAGGAGCTGGAGAAAGGAGCCGGGAGAGGGAAGTCTGGGTATCTTTGCTTAGACTGCTGCCCATATTTCTATCTCCAGACTCATGACTCTATCAGACACTCTTTTTACCTCCACAACACTATTAACAAACTTCTGTAAGATAGCTCCTCCTCCATTTCTCTTCCAATCTCCACCATGATAGACCAACTTGAACCCTGCTCCTAAGCTTCTAGCCTTGCTATCTTTCCACCTGATCTCCTGGACACACAGTATGTCTACCTTCTTCCTCCGCATCATGTCAATTAATTCTACCTTTTCCTGTCATAGTTCCAACATTCAAAGTCCCAACTCTCAGTCCAGCATTCACGTTCTTCTTTTCTCTGGAAGCCCCTTCCTCCTCTCCTTTTTTGACTAACAGTAGTCCAATTTCCCCTGGCAACCTGTCGGTGAACAACACCGATGGCGGTCGTTGTTAACCTGGGCCTTGGCCGATCCGTTATGGATATTATAGGTCTGATTTGGATATTTTGTTAGGCAAAGATTTTAGGTCGGATGCCCTTCTTGACAAAACCCCCTGTATTTGGGACCGACACAATGAGACCCTGGCTTGGGCCCCCTAGTGGCTACATTTCGTTTAAATCAAGACATTTCTGATTTATTTGAAACCACAATTGTCATTAAATAAAAACTGAATGAAGTTAATCTAGAATAAAGGATAGAGGATGCAAACCTTGTCGGGAGTCAGTGGAAAGTCGGGCTTTAACAGGTAGAGACTCTTGTCGACCGTCGCAATACAAACACAGGAGCCCCGGTCCGCCCGAACACGGAGAGTCAGCGGGTCCCCGGGTATGGACTCGTTAGAGGAAAGGGAAACAGACACCTGCAACCACCACAAAGTAAAATCAACAATTGCTTTTGATTATTGCTTTAATGAAAGGTGCATATTTGTGGGGCGTTTGAGCAAAAAATAAACGTAAATAAAAGAAACAGAGAGGAAAAGTAAGGCCTTCAAAAGAGAGCGGGAGGCTAACAGTCACTTTCACACACCAGAGCAATTTTTCAGCAGCCACAAATTAGCCCCATTAATTTGTTCCGCTGCCCTCCTTTCACCATTCTGTAACCTGTCATCCTCTCCTGTCATGACCCCACTTATCTCCCTCCAGCCTGCATGGTCGCTGCCTCATCTTGCCCGCACAACCCCCCACCTCCTCGCACACATATTCACTGTGTTGTAAGGGCATACCAGAGAGCTGTAAATAGTTCAGGGAGTTAACTCCACCTAAAGTCAGGCAGGAACTTGGGAACACTCTCAGGCCAGCACAGATGTTTGTTTACAGGCTGTAACGGCCGGCTCCAGCTCCCCCTCCAGCTTGAATAACTTCTTATTTTTATTCATAAATCTCGCTTCATTCACCAATAATGACTCTTTAAAGTTTCAAATTGAAGCAGAGACTTTGAACTTTTTATGTTTTCTGCAGACAACAAACCTGGTTCTCAAACTCAGGCAGGACAGAGAGCTGTTGACTGTCGGTGACACCTTCGCCATTTTCCCTCACGTAGTAGACCAGCAGACGGCTGGTGGGCGTCATGGAGTTACTGACAGGGAAACGCAGATAAGACACACAGATGTCCATCTCATCCTGAGAGGAGGAACCTGCAGGACCTGGCAGAGAAAGAGCAAACAGCAAACACTAGAGTGACACATTCTCACTGAAGATTGCAATTATTTTATTTTAGAATGTCCAAACAAACAATCTTTATTAGCGGTTAAAACCAACTATGATCATCTTTTCATCTATTTTCAAAGTGTTCCCAGTAATCTTTTAACTAGGTTTCTGCCATTTTAAGCTAAAATCCTACAACCTGTCATTTTCTAGACTATTGATTTTTTAACCTTTTTGAGCCAAGCTACACTTTTTCCTTAAAACAAAATTCCACACACCGGCATCCATAAACGTCTAAAAGGAAAAACTCTATTGTCTGTTTTGTTGTACAGTCCCTGCATTTTTTGGGAATAATTGAGGCAGAACAGTTGCACCTTTTTTTCCTAAATGTTGTAAAAAAAGAAAAAAAAAAGTTGTGACATTTTTAATAATAATTTTCAACTACATTAGTTGATAGTTGTTTATGCCTCTGGATTATTATTTTGCAATGATATGCAAAAAAAGAAATCCCAACTATAATATATTCTTTGTAAACAGTGATTAATTTTAAATAACCCAATGCATCATGGGAGATGTAGTGCAACTGACACTGACACTTCGTTATTTTGTTCGCCTTTTAAACGGTCTGATCCGGCGGTTAGCTACACCGCTAAACACAAGATTTGTTATTTTCGTTGGAACTGAGAGACTGTATGAGCCGAATAAAAAACAAGGAAGTGAGGACGTTAACCACTTCTGATTGGCCAGATGGATGACATGTGATTAAGCCTCCAACAATGATTGGTGGAGACAGTTGAAGGGGCAGGACTTTTCTAAAAACCGGAGCTAAGGGCTAATTTAGTGGCCAGATCGCGGTACCTTGACTATCTCTCACGGCACACCTGACTGACTATCTTTCACGGCACACCTTACTATCTCACGGAACACCTGACTATCTCTGTTCTAGGACATAGTTTATGAAATTCAGCAGGAGTTCATTAAAAATTCAACTCTGACTTTTGGGCGGGACCAGAGCAGCCCCGCCCCCTCCTTGCTCTCTCTGTTGCAGAGGGAAATGTTTTATTTTTACTTTCTACCTAACAAAAATACTGATTTTTCAATCTGTATTTTTGTCTGCTTCTGATTCACAATGACTTATATAAAGAAAGACACTTTTAAGCTTAATTTTATTAACCCTTTAACACCTGCTTCGATAGGGGCTGTATCAAGGAGGGATGCAGCACCAGGCAAAATTATTGATACATTTCAAGCTTTCAAGTTATTTTATTCATGGTTTTAATTATTACTATTTTTAACATTTTTATACAAAATGAGTTGTGTGTTAAAGTGTAAAAAAAAAAAGAAATAATCATTGCAATTTGGCACCCCCTCCAGCAGGTGGCAACCTAGGCGGTCGCCTATGCCCTTGAGCCGGCCCTAATTCCCAACACTGATCATTGGATAGGATATCTGAATCTATTTATGGAATAAAAATAAAAGTTTAATTTTCTAATTGCTAATTCCTCACATTAGTTTTAACAATTTAAGATGTTCTTTAAATTGGTTGAAGTTGTAAAAGGAAGGTAGAGCTCAGGGCATTACCCGATGCAGAGGGCGGGCTCTGGGTGGCGTGGATGTTCTTGTCAAAGGTGACCGTGGCGCGTTTTTCTCTGCGTGAAACCGTCGTGTTTGCTGGCTGTTTCCCCGTCAGGACGATGTTCCCTCGGGACGCCACTTCATAGTGCAAAGTGAAATTACAGGGACATGTGGATTTAAGCGCCACTTCAGCCTCCTGGCCAACCTGCACACACAGACAGACACTTTTCAGGAGTTTGATCAGAAAAACTTCACAGCTTGTGATGAGTTTTCAAACGATCAAACCTTCAGAAGTCTGCTGGGGTTTTGGATCTGGATGTGACACATGCTTGGAGAATACCAACTGGTTATGGAGAGGTAGTTTGGTAAATACTGGTCTCCCACTGTCCTGTCATCAATGGATGTCACCTTGGTCTGTTCAGATGCAAATTTGACACAAAACATACATTTATCCCCTTTTAAATGTCATTTATGACTGAGTTTATCCTGCATTGCTCTTCCACTAACCTCCAGCCAGACATACTGGGCAGCTGTGGGGATGGAGGGAATCTCAAAGCTGACTTGGCCATCTTTGGAAACCAGCTCACTGGTGTAGATGTTGTCCCGCGGACTGAGCTCTGCCTTGATGCGAACCTTCACCCCATCAGCTGGACTCCCATCAGGATAGGTGACATCAATCTGTGTGAAAACAAAGGAAAGAAAAGTTAAGTTAAAGACTTTAATTCAGCATCTTTCTCTCCAAGTTTACATCAGATGGAGCTTCAAAATTATGACCTTATTATTCAATTTAGTCCAAATAATCTAAATAGTTTCTTATGTTTTAGGGACCAACAGATTTAATTAAAGAGTCCCAGCATGAAATCAAAGTCCTGAGCGGTGTTGTGTTCTACTGTGAACCTAAAACTCAATTACAGGTAGTAAATTTATTCATTATTCAACTGGAAAAATCACAGAAACTCAGATCAAACAGAGTTTTATATTTTAAGACAAAGATCAACTTTGTAGAGACTAAATAAATATGTATAAATCCAAAAGCAGCCTAAGCTTCAATAAAAAGTAAACAAAATTCCCAAAATGTATTACAATGAGATTTATTTGTATTATAAGTCATTCCTACAATAATCCGTTTGCTAAGGTGGTTGGCAAACAGACCGGTGAGTTCAAAGACATAAAGGAGGGTTACAAAAAAAAGGATTATGTATTTCTCTTATTTTGAAAGGGTCAGGAGAGCGACCGGTAGAGGAAGTGGGATCGGTGTTTACATCTTTCACAATATTTATTTGGAAGTGGTTTAAAGTTTGATCGTTTAATTGAGTATTAGGGCAGCTATGAAAATAAAAAAAATATATTTACAAGAATAAAGTTGTAAATCAATGAGAAAAAAGTCATAATTCTACACAAAAAAGCCAGACTTTTTTGACAATATAATTGATTGTGTGAGCCTCCAACCACATTACGGCTGATAAAATCCATTAAATCAGCCTTCTCTGTTTTTACGTTGTTTTAATCATAGAAATCCATGTGCTGTAATACATTTGGGTCCAGAATCTTCCTCTGAAGAGATCCAGTTTCCTGAAAATCATATTCAATGTCCTTAGACTTATAATAAAAAAGAAATAGTATTTCCTTATTTGTAAAAACCAAATCTGAACGAAGGACAGAACGCTGCACGTCTCTTATATTCAAACACGATATTGTTTCCTTTTATGTTGTTTATATTAGTCAACAGACACTTGGTTCATAAATGTAAGACTTTAATCTTGTAAATTCCCAACTTAAAATTATGAAATGATAATGTTATCGTTGTAAAATATTAACATTTTTACTCATAAATCTACAACTTTATTCTTGTGAAATTACAACTTTTTCTCTTAATTTCACAACTTTATTATTGTAAATTATTTACTTTTTTCTCATAAATTTACATTTTTTCCCATAAAGTACAACTCTTTTTAAATGATAATTTAACAATTTTATTTTTAATTTTTTTTACTTTTTTCTTAAAAATTTTACACCTTTATTGAAAATATTTACTTTTTCCATCATATATTTACAGCTTTTTCTAGTAAAGAACAACTTTTTTTAATCATGATTTTATTAGACTATTCTCATAAAAATTACAACTTTTTTTAATAATAATTTTATTTTTGACATTGACTTTTTTTCATAATTTTATGACTTTTCTCTTGTAAATTATTTACTTTTTTCTCATAAATTTAAAACTTTTACTCTTAAGTTACAATGTTTTTAAATATCAATTTTACCATGTTATTCTCTAAAAGTTGTTTTTTTTCATAATTTTAGGACTTTTTTTCTTGTAAATTATTTACTTTTTTTCCTCACATATTTTCAACTTTTAATTGTAAATTACAACTTTTTGTATCATAATTTTACATTTTATTTTTGTAATAAATTGACTTTTTATCATAATTTTATTACTTTATTCTAATAAAAAAATATTAAATAATTTTATGACTATTCGTGTAAATATTTAACTTGTATATTACAACTTTTTTATCATAATTTGTTACTTTATTCTCAGAAAATTACAACTTTTTCTCATAATTTAACAACTTTTTAATGTATATTTTTACTTTTTTCTCATATATTTGCAACTTTTTCTTGTAAAATTTAAATTAAAAAATAATGTCATCACTTTACTCTCAAAGATTTCTTTTTAGAATTCCTTTTTATGTTGGCCTTAATACTCCATTGTATGTTTGTATATAATCCTAAAGGTTTATAATCATAAAATGTGAATCCTAAATGGTTTAAGACGATCCATGTCATCCTCAACTCTAAATTTCATAAATTGAATTTTATTGTTTCGTTTTAAGGATCTCTGAATCCTGAATTTAAACGGAGAGTTTGTTCTTAAAGGCTGATTGCCGACGGCGCTCCTCTGCCGTTAAGTTTTGGAATTTCTTAGAATGGTTCTTAATCCGGCAGAGTTTTATGTGTGGAAAAACAGACGTAAAGCATCAGCAGATGAACGTCACAGCTGTCTTCTTTAAATGACGACCCAGACATGTTCGTTTTGGTCTGACCTTTCCTTTATAAGGAAGCCCGGGTTTGAACTGCTTCCGCGTCTCCTTGGAATACTTGATGTCGATGAGCTGCTTGTGGACGGGCGTGGAGTCGTCAAACGTGGTCTGCCGGCTTCCGTCCACGCTGGTCACGGACGCCCAGATGCTGACCGTCCCCCTGAAGTGGTCCGCCACGTCCACCGGCATCATCTCTCTGACACACAGGCTGAAGTTGGCAGAACCTCTGATCTGCAGACAGAAGACGTGAGATCAGATCTGCTAAAGTGTGCCAGTCGAACAGCTTTGATGAAATGAGTTCAAATATTACATGTTTAAAATAACACATTAAAGTAGTAAAATATGTTAAAAAATAACAGTAAGTTGTATTTTTAATATGATATTTTAACATGTTGTGTCAGCCAAAAAGTTTCCAACATTTGTAAAGAAGCAACGAACCTCCATAGTTTTTATGACAGGGTGTCCCATCTCGTGGCGGTAGTAGCCGACTCCATTCACAGTCATGTTGACGGTCAGTTTACCTGTCACTGGTTTTCCAAAGGTGTACCTGTAAGGCATCGGGATGATGGAGCTTAACGTGGAGATTCATGACAGTTTTCTGAGGCAAAGCTGCTGCAGAAGTGGGACTGACTTAGCTGTGACTGTAGCCGGCTCGCAGAGGTTCAGATCACGGATGTACGGCGGCGGATCGACCACCAACTCGAACTTTGGCATCACTGTGGAGGAACCAATAGTTCAGATGTCTTCTCTGTAGAAAGCCATAAAGGGGAGTTGACCTTTGCTAGCTCCCTATGCCGTCCACCTGGCGGCTGGCTAGCAAGGATAAACATTTATTGAAAACCCTAAAACTACATTTTAAAACCGTAACTTTTTAACATAATTATGAACTAGATATAGAGCATTACCTGAGATAATGTTAGTGTGAATGCTGGAAGCTGAATTTGGCCACTGAAGATGCTAGTACTAATAGCTAAAGATGCTGAAGGTGATGGGCAGCTAAAATACTAGCTAAATGCCAAAACAGTCTAAAAAACTGAAAAAAAAATTAGGTTAGCCAAAACAGCTAGCATGTAGCTGAAAAAATAGCTAAACTTGAAAAAATCCTAAAAAAATGAAAAAGCCAAAATTAGCCACAACAGCTAGCATGTAGCTGAAATATTAGCTAAACTCACAAATAATTTTATGACTATTCTGGTAAAATTACAACTTTTTTCTCGTAATTTTATGACTTTATTATTTAAAAAAAAATTCAGAAATGTACAACTTTAGCTCATAAAATTACAATTTTAAAAATAATTACACCACTTTATTTTCGTAAAAATGATTACCTTTTTTTTCTCATAATTTTACGACTTTATTCTTGGAAATTACAGATATTTTCTCATAATTTTACAACGTTATTACTGTAAATGATTTACTTTTTTTCTCATAAATTTACAACTTTTTCTCGTAACTTCCAACTTTTTCCTAAGAATAATTTTACAAATTTATTCTTGTAAAAATGACTTTTTAAATCATAATTTTTCAACTGCATTCCCTTAAAATATCACCTTTTTTCTCATAAATTCATAACATTCTTGTAAGTTATTTACTTTTTTCTCGTGAATTACAAGTCTTTTCGTATAATTTTGACGCTATTTTTGTAAAATTATGACTTTTTATCCTAATGTATTACTTTATTCTCATAGAAAACATCGTTAACTAGAACTGACTGATGTATTAAAATATAGAAGTAATAGACAACATAAACTTCAATATCTCAAAAGCAGAGACAATTTTTCCTGATTTTACTTTATTTGCATCCTCTTTGGTATTTTTTTTTTTTTATGCTTGTGGTTTTTACCGTATTTCTGCACTTCAAAGGACTTGTTGTACGTGTGGCCCTGCACCTCCACGAACACCACCCACTCCCCAAAAACAGGCTGGTCCGACAGAGGGAAACTCATGTTCACAAGTCCTACAGGAGCAAAGACACACAACTGTTTCACATTTTCAGCGTGGGCTTTTGTTTGGTTTATTAATTATTATACACTGTAAAAAGTGACACATTGGATCAATTAATAAAAGTTCTGTAATTTACTGCATTGAAATGTTTTCATTTTCAATAAAAAAGAAAAAAATTGAGGTTGATGGTTTACTCAAAAATTCAATCTGATAAAATTAATATTTTTTATGTAAAATTTCAAAGATTTTGTTAATTTATCCAGTGTTTTATTTTTTTACAGTGTACCTGCTGTATAAAACCACATTGGAACTGGACAGAAATCTCACGTTTTCCCTAAAAACAAGAGCAATAGATTTGCAAAACCTAACAGTAGATCTACTGTACATGCAGGTGGTTTGAGAATAAGCTCACCGCAGCAGACGGGCTTAAGGTTCTTCCACTGGATCATCCTTGATCCTCTGGGATCCTGAAAGATCAGTTTATGTTACTACAGCCTTCAGCTGCAGCAGGTCATAAAACAAGCCTTAGTTATGCTTAATCTGGCAAAACTGGATTCAGTTAAACAATGTTTGAGTTTGATTTTCTGAAACATCTTAAATAAATCTAAAGTCCCACTCCAATCATCTATTTTTGAAGCGTTCCCAGAGGTCTTTTAATTAGGATTATGCTGTTTTTAGCAAAAATTTTGAGGAGATTTTCGACAGAGTGACAGTCGTTCGTTTGAAATTTGCCTCCGAGTTGTGGGCGGAGCCCTCTCCATCGCTGAGAGTTCTCTGTTTACATGCTTTCTCACTAGCAGGCAGCTTGTCCACTGTATTTTCTACATTACCAATGAGATCTTAATCAAATTGCCTTTTTTAATCTGTTTCTGATTCATAACTATTTGAATTTAAGAAATACTTAGAATCTGAATCTTAATTTTCTTTCATTTTTCATCAGAAAACAATTTAAACAATTTAAAAAACACATTGTTTTTAATTGGAGTGGGACTTTGAATAAAAATGTAACCTATTATGCAAATATTATCTTGTCCTGTCAAAACTAAAGAAGATCTGCATTAGGAGATGAGTAATGGTGGTAGAACAGGAGAAGAGACGAGGCTCCTTTCATGTTGTTTATTCAAGCGGACCCTGCTATCAAGGTGAGCTTTCCTGACTTCTGCTCTGTAATCTCAAAGCCGGTTGGGAACTAAAATTGCAACTGTCCTCATCCCAGACGTGGCTCTGCCAACCCTGGGTGGTCCCGCCCGCTCGTCTTCACTCACCAAAACATACGCCTCAATCTGCAAGAGAAGAGGGAAAAAAGGATTGAATGAATAAATAGAAAATAAGCCAACAGGAGATCTTAAGCTTCACATTTCTGCTTATCCTACAATCCTCTGTCTGTGAAAGTGAATTTAGCTGCGACGAACATTCATGGCAGCAAACATCAATAAACTGTTTGCCTGCACAGTAATTCTGTATATTTGGAGCCACGGCAAACATTCCAGCAGAAGTGACTCCAAACTCGGCTTCTGTAAACTGGATGTTTCTTTGAACTCCAAGCGGACGAGGTTTCCCATCCGAACAGCCCCAAAATACATTCAAAAGGTGTTTTCATATCCGTGTCAACAGACGCAAAAAGAAAAAGAGCTTTGGAATTAATGGAGAAACGGATGCTTGGAAGCTAAAAATGTCAGCTTTCTGCAACCTATAATAAGATCGGGCTGACTTACATTACTACCAGGACTTGTTTAGTTTGGGCAAGAAGTGTGTATGTGTAAATGTGTGTAAATAGTTTATTGAACGTTTTCTTTTTTTTTCTACAACATGAACATATTTACACTCTTTGTAGTTCCTTTAGGCTAATGTCATGCTTATTCTGGTAAGAAAATATAATAGTCATATGTAATGACAAACTAGAAAAGTTGTATTACCTTCGATAATGCTGAAAATAGTCACTGAAGATGCTGAAGCTTTTTGCTGAAAATGGTGACGCAATTTATTTTAATTGCTAAAGAGATTTGATGAAAATGCAAGGTATTTGCAAAATGTTAAACTTGCTAAAAGACTGGAAGTTTCTTTAAAGGACTATAAAAGAGTGCTGAAATTGACCCCAATTTCAGAAAAATTTGAAGTAAATTTGCTTAAAAACCCAGAATACATGCCAATTTTGCTAAATACTTGTTGTTTAAATATGAGCTAAACTCCAAAATAGTTAAAAAAAAACCTTAGTAGATGCCAAATTAGCCAAAGCTAGCATATTGCTTAAATACTAGCTAAACTCAAAAACAGCTCAATAAATCCTCAATAAATGAAATTAGTCAAAAACGTTACCCTGTTGCTAAAATAGAAGCTAAACTCTAAACTAGCCTATAAAAACCTCAGTAGATAACAAATTAGCCAAAAATGTTTGCATGTTGCTAATATAGAAGCTAAACTCTAAATTAGCCTAAAAAAACTCCAGTAGATGACAAATTAGCCAAAAACGTTAGCCTGTTGCTAAAACAGAAGCTAAACTCTAGCAAATTAGCCTAAAAACCTCAATAGATAACAAATTAGCCAAAAATGTTTGCATGTTGCTCTTATATTAGCTAACCTCCAAAACAGCATAAAGAAATCAGTAGATGCCAATTTAGCCAAATAAGCTAGCACATTGGTTAAATACTAGCTAAACTCCAAAATAGCCTACAATTCCTTAATAAACTAAATTAGTCAAAAACGTTAGCATGTTGCTAATAGAGAAGCTAAACTCTAAATCAGCCTAAAAAACTCCAGTAGATGACAAATTAGCCAAAAACATTAGCGTGTTGCTAAAATATCAGGGAAGCTCTAAATTAGCATAAAAAACTCCAGTAGATGCCAAATTAGCCAAAACAAAGCTAGCATATTGCTTAAATACTAGCTAATTTTTAATGTAGCATGAAATTTCTCAGTGAACTAAATTAATCAAAAACATTAGCATGCTGCTAATATAGAAGATAAACTCTAGATTAGCCTAAAAGACTAGTAGATAACAAACTAGCCAAAAACTAGCCAAAATTAGCTAAACTCAAAATGTTTTGAAAATTACTATAAAAGATGAAAACATAGCCCATGAAAAATATCTAAAGATTTGTTGCTCATGTATTTAAAATATGAAATTTGAATACTTTCTCATTTATTTCCCATAGGTTTTCTCTTTTGTTCAATATTTCAAAAACTATGAAGTTTAATACCAAAAATACAAGCAGTAATGTCCTGAATGACCTGAACGTTTTAATACCAAGACTGACGAAATCGCTGAAAGCGTGATTGAGTTTTTATGTGCCAAAAATGTACGGAAAGGAGCGGGAGAATCACTATAGTGTGAATGTTCACTATGCATTCACACAATAATACTGAACTATAAACAAACAAATAAACCAATCAATCAAACGTAGTGGTAGATGTTTTTATCCCTTCCTTCTATTACTTCATATGATGATTTAGCTGTCTACTAGCTGCGTTCTGAATGTAAGTAAATTGTGCTATTTTTTATGAAATTGTTCTCTTGAATACCTTTTCATTCGCTGGCCTCAGGTCTGGTGTGACCGTGTAGACATTGATGAGCACTGAGGACACAAAGCAGAAACAAATCCTGTAAACAAATCCTGTTCGCATTAATGTGTCAGAGAGCATGAAAATCTTCCTCCACCACATCAAACATGAAACGGTGCAACTACACTTTAAAAGCTGCAGTTCAAAACAAACTTCAGAAGTTTGACTCCTCTCATCAGAAACAGTGTAAATCCAAACTCTGGTGACTTCAACATCACTTCATGAGCGAAAATACACACAAATCTGCACTTCAGACACACAATGTTAGGAAATGGAAAGCTTGAAATAGAAAATTGTTTGCACTTTTTTTTTTAATAAATTGCATTAAAGTGCAAAAAATAAGGATGAAACACCATAGAGCTGGGGTGTCGAAATCAATCGCACAGGGGGCTAAAAACCCTTAGGTCGCACGCCCAACAGGATAAACAATTATTGAACACTCTAAAACTATGTTTTTAAAACTTTAAAACTGTAACTTTTTAATATAATTATGAACTAGATATATAGCATTACCTGTGATAATGCTAGTGTGAATGCTGTAAACTGAATATGGCCGCTGAAGATGCTACTGCTGACAGCTGAAGATGCTGAAGCTGATAGCTGTAAATGTTGAAGTTGAGAGTCAGCTAAAATATTAGCTAAATGCCAAATTAGCATTGAAAACAAAAAAAATTAAGTTAGCAAAAACAGCTAGCATGTAGCTGAAAAAACAGCTAAACTTCAAAACAGCGTAAAAAACTGAAAAAGGCCTAAATTAGTAGAAACAGCTAGCATGTGGCTGAAATATTAACTAAACTCCAAAACAGCCTAAAAGACTGAACAAAAAAGCTTAACTTAGCCAAAACAGCTAGCATGTAGTTAAAATATTGGCAAACTACAAAACAACATAAAAACAAAAAAAAAAAAACTAAATTAGCCAAAACAGCTAGCATGTAGCTGAAATATTAATCAAACTCTAAAACAGCCTAAACACAAAGACTAAAATAGCCTAAACAGCTAGCATGTAAATATTAGCCAAACTACAAAACAGCACAAAACACTAAACGAAAGCCTAAATTAGCCAAAATAGGTAGCAAATAGCTGAAATATTGGACTGAGTGACTCCTCCCCCCTGGTGTTCCAAACAGGAAGTGGCTCCTAGAAGCCAAAATCCCCTAGACTTGTATAGAGAAATAAACAGCTACACAGTTGTTCCATTGGTCACAATAACCATTATTTCCATTCAGTTTTTTTCATAGTTCAGCCAGGGGTGTGACTTATACTCAGGAGTGACTTATTTGTGTTCTTGACTTTTTTTTTGTTGTTGTTATTTCAGACATAAATAAGCTAATTTATTTGTTTCCTCTGACAACCGCTAGAGGGCGCTGCATCTGAAATATTTGCTACAGATAGCAACAGAAGAAGTGTTGTCAAAAACAAACATGGAAGAGAATCCCATTGTTTTCCTCTTAAACTTTGATATTTTTCTTATACGGATGAAAATATTAGTATTCTTGTTTATATTTATTTATTTTTTTAGCTACACCGGGCTTGGCGGGTTTGTTCTGAAACATCAGACTTTTCTCCCAAAAGTGCGACTTACACTCAAGAGCAGGAGTATCAAACTCAATCGCACAAGGGGCCAAAATCCAAAACACACCTTAGCCGCGGGCCGAACAGGATAAACATTGAACACTCTGAAACTACATTTTTAAAACTAACTTTTTAACATAATTATGAACTAGATATATAGCATTACCTGTAATAATGCTAGTGTGAATGCTGGAAGCTGAAATTGGCCACTGAAGATACTAGTGCTGATAGCTGAAACTGCTGAAATTGATAGCTAAAAATGCTAAAGCTGACAGCTCAAAACGCTGAAGCTGATAGCTAGCTAAATTATTAGCTAAATGCCAAATTGCCCTAAAAATGTACAGAAATCAGGTTAACCAAACATCAAAATAGCCTAAAAACTGAAAAAAGTCTAAATTAGCCAAAACCGCTAGCATGTAGGTATTATCCTAACTCCAAAACAGCCTAAAATACTTAAAAAAAGCCTAAAGTAGCCAAAACAGCTAGCATGTCGCTGAAATATTAGCTGAACTCCAAAACAGCCTAAAGATCTTAGTAAATGCCAAAATAGTCCATAAAGCTAGCCTTGACTTTGACACGTGCCATAGACCATCTCATTTAGTATTTTTTCTTTGAATAAATTTCAAAAAAACAAATTATGTTCCAGGATAAAATGAAAAACAAGTTTTTTTTCAGGAATGAGCTTTAAAGCTGGTGTATTAGGTGATGTAATCATTTATCCGTTTACTTAGAAAAAGCAAATTTTTAACTCTAATGCAGGAATATTGACAGTTCATGTGGAGAACAAAGTAGAACCTTTCTGTCCTGTCTTCATTCTTGACCTATTTTCCAAATAAAAAGATAAACAAATTATGACGTGAAACAGAATTTATTTTTTTTATTCCGTTTTTAAAAGCAAAATATGAAAAAAGCTACACTTTTAGGGCAGAAAAACATCTTTACAGGGTTTATACTTAATAAATCAAATCAAAATGTAAGCGTTTTCTTTCTCTTCCTCTTTTGGATACAATTATTACTCACCAACATCACAAAAAAAACTTTTTTAAATTTAATCTCTAAAGGTATGATTAGATGATAAATCCTTAAAACCCACTACGATGAACATGTTTTTTTGTGTGTTTTTAACATTTTTTTGTGGCATTTTACTCATAATGGAAGACGTATTGAAAGACTAAAACTGCATTTCTAAATATTTGCAACAGTGATCCTTTTTCTCATTATTATTCCTTATTTATTCTTCCGTACATTTTTGGATTTGTAAAAACTTAAATCACACTTTCAGTAATTTCTGCAATTTTGGTATTAAAACATTCAGCTCTTTAGGACATTCCTGCTTTAATTGTGGAGTTAATATGTTTTAAAAATTTTTATATTTTACGCAGTTTGTGTGATTTCTCAGCTCCATTGAAAATTAATAGGATTTTTTTCAAATTTCTGCAATTCTGCAAATTCAAAATATTCAGCATGTTCAGGACATTGATGCTTGTACTATAACATATGCATTTTTTTTCATTTTACCCCAATTTTCAATTTGTTTTCACATAATTCTTCAAATATTTGTGAACTTTATGCAAATTATGCAACTTTGGTATCAAAAGGTTTAACTCGTTAAGGACATTCCTGTTTGTAATTTTGGAATTTGTACATTTTTGGTTTCTTTTTTGGATTTTACGCAGTTTGTGTGATTGAAAATAAATGGGATTTTTTTTTATTTTTGTAAATAAACATTCATTAGCTAAACTCCATTTTTTAATTACTATAAAATATGAAAATATATTCCATGAATATATTTAAAGGCTTGTTGCTAATGTACTTCAAAATTTTGAAATTCTAAGACTTTCTCATTCATTTCCTATGGGGCATATTTTGCTCAATATTTCAAAAAACTATAACGTTTATAAATAACAAAACTAAAAGCAGTAATGTCCTGAACGAGCTGAACGTTTTGGTACCAAGATTGATGAAATCATTGAAAATGTGATTTTTATGTGCTGAAAAACGTACAGGAAGGAGAATCACAATAGTGTGAACGCTGACTAAACATTCACAATCAAAAGACGCTTCGGAAATCGATCGGAATCGATTATGATGAAGTTCAACTGATCCGTGTTGTTCACTGAGTGTTCAGCACCTTTGTGTTTGGGCTTGTAGATGGGCTTGTCGGTCTGGATGAAGACAGCCGTGCCCGTGCTCTCCACGGTGACGGTGGTGAAGTTGTGGAAAATGTAACCTCCCTCTGTAAGATGGCGGTTCCCCCACACTTTCAAATGAGCCTGACCTCTCAGCCCGGAGGGAACCTGCAGGCAGAAACGCTCGTGAGAGCCGAGCCGAGCCGGATCGGGGCTGGGTCACAAACAAAGGCAGAAAGTTGGACGGTGCGATGACACGAGATTTAAAAGGACTTCTTGATTTAGTGCGTTTAATAATAAGAGAACGCAGGAACAAAGCGATGACATAAAAGAGGAGAAGGAGGCCGTGTATTACATGTGACAGCTCTGGAGGGAAGTCCGGGTGTGATTTGGAAATAAGACAACAAAGCGAGGATGTTGTGCAAACTGGATTGATGTGTTGCAGCCTTCAGGGGCGGCAGCTCATACGTGCATGTCAGCAGCTGTTGTGTGTTATATTGAGGCCATTACGGTGCTCACAATGAATGAACAGAGACAGATGTTGCGTTATAAATGATGTTAGTGTTGATGCGCATGCTGCCAGAGGAATGTGGCCGTAACTGAGGGAAACAGAGGAATCGGAGGTATGTGATAAACACTGTCAGACTTACCTTCAGTTTAATGGTTCCTTTATCTAAAACAACAAGAGACAAAACAAGTCAGGCTTTTTTTATGTTTGTTTTTGCAAATTTTGTCACTTGTGTGGTTTTCTACATGTTGTTTTTCTGTAACCCGTTAACACCGGAGCTCCAGTGTTTTATGTTCTTTGATTTACTCGAAGTTTTCAACCGTTAAAACTTAAGGAGAAAAGCGGCTCACGCCACTTTTCTACTTAAGAATCTACTGCAATTATCATGTTAACAAGTTTCTAATGATAAAAACATTCATGGTTTCCCAGCTAGCAAGGCTAACTCCACCCCGATAGGGTTTGTCTGCAGTTTCTGGGGTGGCCTCACCAGAGTTGGTTTAATAGTTTAAGTGGACACTCAGTGGGTTGGCCCGCTATGCTAGCCACCCTCCCAGTGGACGCGTAGCATGCTAGCGAGCTCTACTGTAGCGAGCTAGTGAGCTAGCGAGCTCTGTGGGAGTGAGCTCCGCTGTATCGAGCTAGTGAGCCCCTTGCTGGAGCGAGTTATAGTGTATTTAAGTAGTGAGATCCACTGCAGCAAACAAGCGAGGTCTGTTGTAGCGAGCTAGTGAGCTTCGCTGTATTGAGCTAGCGAGCTCCACTGTAGCGAACTTCACTGTATTGAACTAGCAAGCTCCGCTAGCTAGCAACTTTGCTTTATTGAGCTAGCAAGCTCCACTGTAGCGAGCTCCGCTGTAGCGAGCTAGCGAGCTTCGCTGTATTGAACTAGCAAGCTCGGCTAGCTAGCAACTTCGCTTTATTGAGCTAGCAAGCTCCACTGTAGCGAGCTTCGCTTTATTGAGCTACCGGGCTTTACTGTAGCGAGCTAGAGAGCTTCGCTGTATTGAGCTAACGGGCTCCATTGTAGCGAGTACTGCTGTATCAAGCTAGCACACTTCCCTGTATTGAGCTAGCGAGCTCCACTTCAGGAAGTTCTATTGTAGTGAGCTTTACTGTATTGAGATAGCAAGTTCTACTGTAGCAATCTCCGCTGTAGCAAGCTAGCGAGCTCTACTGTAGCAAGCTCTACTGTAGCGAGATCCACTGTAGCGAGCTAACGATCTTCGCTGTATTGAGCTAGCGAGCTCCACGTTAGCGAACTCTGCTGTATTGAGCTAGTGAACTTCCCTATCCACCGGGCGGCTGGTTAGCGTAGCTAGTTAACCCACTGAGTGCCCACTTAAGCCAATGTGGGCACACAGGTGGAGTCTCCACAGAAACTGCAGACAAACCCACATTTTCTGCCCACTTTCAAACCATATGAAGCTCACTTGACCCTGTAGGCTGGATTCACTTGATTTTGGAATTGTATATTCGGACAGCACTGCAAAATGGTGAACGCACAGTAGAGTGAGTCGTGAAGGATTTTGGACGAGTAAACCATCGACTGTATATGAGAACTGGACAGAGTGACCCCTCCCCCCGCGTTCCAAAGAGGAAGTGGCTCCAAGAAGCCAAAATCCCGCAGACTTCTGTAGAGAAACAAACAGCTGTTACTCATTCATTCTATTGGTAAGAATTATCATTCTTGTTCTGATGCATTTTTTAGCATCTTCTTGATAATTCTCATTTTATTTTCATTTTTTTCTGTAATTCAAGTTTTAAACTGACCAATCAAATGGCTCATTAAAAGTAGGTGGAGCCTGCTGGCCCCAAAGCGTTTGACTGACAGATGTTCTGTAGCCTGCTTTCAAGTGGTAGGGGTGTGGCCTTCCAACAAGCTCACTCCTGATTGGTGGGAGGGTTGCCATAGAAACATTAACTCAGACCGACCAATCACTGCTTAATAACCTCGTCTAGCTTCAACATGACAACTGAATTGACTTCCTTTGGTTGCGGGTGACATCACAATCGCTCACTCCAGTTCTCGGACACAGTCGATGGAGAAACCTCAGCTTTGAGTTTGTCCTCACCGAACACGGAGCTGTGGCTGTGCGCCACCGTCTGCCCCTTCACCGACAGCTGCGCCTGAACCCGCGTTTCCGCTTTTGGGTTGAAGAGGGTCACGCTCACGCTCTCCTCGACGCCGGCTCGGAAAACTGAGGGTGCGGCGACCAGGTAACCCCTGACAGGAGATCCAACCGAAGAGTGAGAGGAGGGTCGGACAGATGAGGATGAGGAGGGACAAAACAGAGAAGAGGTCAGGAGGTCAAAAACACACAATTCACAAACAAAATGATTCATATTTAGTCATTCAGCAGAGAGTTTAAGTTGAAGCAACTAACATGTTAGATAAATAAAAAAACCTCGTATCCCTTCCGCTCTCCTTAGCTTGTTTACATTAAGAGTGGGGTCATCTGGACCCCCCAAGACAGTGCGCTGAACTTTTTTTTATCTTTGATTTTTGAGTTTCACTAATGTCCACAGCAGACATAAAATCCTGTCCACATTTGTCATGGAAGAAATCACATATCAATATGTGGTTGGAGTCATCTGGACCCCAAAGGGAGCGGAGGGGTTAATTTAAACTCAGAGAAAAACATGCATACGCAATTTTTGAAGTTGTACGCAAATTTTGCTTTTTTTCACGTAATTCTCCAAATTATTCATGTACTTCCTGCAAATTATGATAGTTTGGTATCAAAACGTTCAGCTTTTTCAGGACTTTCATGTCTGTACTTTTGGTATTCATACCTCTTACGCATTTTTTTTTTTGCGATCTTTTTTACAAAATTGTTCCAATTCTTTGTGCACTTTGAAATCTATGCAATATTGGTGTCAAAACGTTCAGCACATTCAGGACATTTCTGCTATTATTTTTGGTATTTAAATATTTTATGCAATTTTTGTAATCTCTTCTAATTAAAACTCAGAGAAAAACATGTTTTCTTTTCATCAACTATTGAGAATAATAGTAAATAATAGTAATAGTAAATTCACAAAATTGAAAATGTCTTTCACAAGTAAATTTGTGTCATATAAATGTGCACACCATTCAGGAAAGTTACTTATATTGCCTTTCAATACAATTAAACTATTGACAAACCCATTTTATGAGCTGTCTGCACCATTAAAAACAAAATAACTGATCAAAAAAACGATCCAGTAACTGAGTTTTCACTGAGTGAAAAAACAAAAAACATTAATTTACAATTACAAACAGCATATAAACAATGAAATGACGGTTCAAATACCTACAAATCAAAATTTCCTAAGAGTAAATCTCTGAATTGTCCTTTTTTTCTGTGGCACACAGATTAACAAATGAGGTTTTCAAACACAAAATAAAATAGTTCAATAAACATAATTCATAGAATGCGATTAGATATCACCTTCAGTCTTACTACACATGATGAACATATAAGATTATTCACATAAACACAAAAGAACTGAAGAAAAAAGCATCAAGATACCAAAACACTATCATGAAGCCATAATTGGCCATTTATTGTCTCATTTTTAAATGTATGTCTTGGACCACTTTGTGGTTGATCTGCAACAGTTCCAGTTTTATAAAATTTGCAAATACGTTTTGCCACAGTGTTGTGTGTGATGCTTGTTCAACTTTTTCTGTTAGAATTTTGTTAAACTGCTGCCTCCCGATCCAGTCATCTGTATAATTCAAATTTATTGCCCTTAGATCGCATGCCGAACAGGATAAACCTTTATTGAACACTGTAAAACTACATTTTCAAAACTTTAAAACCTTAACTTTTTAACATAGTGATGAACTAGATATACAGCATTACCTGAGATAATGCTAGTGTGAATGCTGGAAGCTGAATTTGGCCACTAAAGATCCTAGTGCTGATAGCTGAAGATGCTGAAACTGATAGCTAAAAACACTGAAGCTGATAGCCAACTAAAATATTAATTAAATGCCAAGTCAGCCTTAAATTAAAAAATATTCGCTGCATCCAAAGTATTTGCTACTGACAGCAGCAGAAGAAGTGTCGTCCAAAACAAACATGGCAGAGAATCCGATTGTTTTCCTCTTAAACTTTAATGTTTTTCTTATATCAAAATATTAGCGCTCTTGCTTTTATTTATTTTATTGTTTTTAGCTACACCGGGCTTGGCAAATTTGTTCTGAAACATCAGACTTTTCCCAAAAAGTACAACTTATACTCCACAGCAAGGGTGTCAAACTCAATCGCAGGGGGGGAAAATCCAAAACACACCTGAGGTCGCGGGCCGAACAGGATAAACATTTATTGAGACCACTACAACTACATTTTTAAAACTTTAAAACCGTAACTTTTAACATAATAGTAGAATAATAATAGTTATGAACTAGATATATAGCATTACCTGTGAGAATGTTAGTGTGAATGCTGTAAGCTGAAGTTGGCTGAAATTGATAGCTGAAAACGCTGAAGCTGATAGCTAAAAACGCTGAAGTTGATAGCCAGCTAAAATATTTGCTAAATGCCAAATTAGCCTAAAAACCTAAAAAAAAAAACTTAAGGTAGCCAAAACAGCTAGCATGTTGCTGAAAAAATAACTAAACTTCAAAATAGCCTAAAAATGGAAAAAGCCTAAATTAGCCAAAACAGCTAGCATGTAGCTGAAATATTAGCTAAACTCCGAAACAGTCTAAAAAATCTTAGTAAAAACCAAAATAGTCCAAAAAAGCTAGCAGAATGACAATTTTTAAAACTTTAAAACAGTAACATTAATAACAATAAAATCAAATGATCTGGAGGGCCGGATCCGGCCCCCGGGCCTTGACTTTGAGACTTGCTCCACAGCGACTTCTTCTTGATTAAAAATGTTTTGCTCTTGCGACTTATATTCCGTAAAATACGGTAATTCTTAAACTTTCCTGGAAGTTAGTTTACATTTTTTGATAATTACAGTATAACGTTGTATTTTTCCTCTAATTAGCATCTAAAAATAGCTAAATATTGATTTAAAGATGTGTTATAAACGGACAAACAGGTGATAAATGGGACCCCCACTACTTCCATAACATGTTTTTGTCCTTGCCCACTTCCCTGAGCCCCTGATTCTAGGTTTTCTATGTGGAAAAACACCCCTAGAGATCACATAAATTAGAACCCAATTGCATGCATGAGGGAAGGATCAGGTGGTTGGCATTACAGCTCTGCAGCTCTGGAGCCAGGAGCAGCTCAAGTTCTTGTGAGAGTCATGAGAAACAATCCCTGGAAAACAAGTGGGAGCCGTTTGATCTGTGGAGTTTAGCCCTCTCTTGGATGAGCTTGAATCAGGAGGTGGGGAAGGTCTTCCTCTGAGTCACATGGCTCACTGTACTCAGATTCTCATTGTTTTTGGCCAGCAGTCGGTCAGAGCCTGAGAGGGATTTGCCTTTCATCAGCCAGTCACATGTTCTCATGTTGTTGGCTCTGGCAAACTTGAAAGACTTTTTGACAACATGTGACAGAACACGAAAAAAAGAGACTTTTTTACAAGTTTGCATCCTTAAAGGAACTAGCTCATTAAATGCATCAATATGCAATTTAAAAAAAGAATGTTTAAAGATAAAAACGTGCCTTTAACAGTCCCTCCTTTGTGTTGAACAAACAGAAGCATCATGGAAAAACCACTCACTGCTTTTCTTCTGCTCCCATTGGGGAAACGCTGGACAGGATCAGGATCCACAGCGAATGCAAAGCTGGTAAACGCAGCATGTTCCGTCACTTCTGGAGATCCTGGATGAATGAGACTGGAGGAAAGCTTTGGATCAGGAACCCGCTCAGCCTCTCACTCCATTCAGGCGGTGCGCAGAGCTTCCTCCGGAACCACAGTGGCTGTAATCATCCCTTTTAGGCAAATCCACTTCTTTTCTTTTTTTCTTTCTTCTTCTCCTTTTACAGCCAGGAGTTCACGGCAAGTCCTCTCCCATGTGCTTTCCTTCACCCGCCCCGGTTCTGTTCTCTCATATTTCAGCATTAAAGTGCGGCGGTGTCCTCCCACTCCCGCGCGGCGCGGCGCTGCGTGCGCACGAGCTGCGGATCCGTTCCGGGATCCGTTCGGGGCTCGATCCGGTCGTTTCCAGCGAAACGGAGCCCAGAAACGTTCGGTCGCTCGCGGATCTTCATTCACTCCAACATAAGCTCTGACTGCACGTCTGTGCGCAAGAGCCGGCCTGGAACCGCAAACACGCTCCACAAAAAAATAAATAAATAAAAAAGCAGGATTTTTTTGTACGCATCACATTTATTTTAATGTTATTTAAATACACTAATGTCCCTGGCAAACCTTAAAAGAGAATATAACACAAATAATAATTGTGTTTTTTCATAAAGTTTTTATTCAGATAAACAGTGCCCTCTAGCGGCGGGGACGCACAGATGCAGAGTTTGAACCTGTTCGAGTTTATTCTGAATTCAGAGCATAGACTGTATATAATATATATATATATTTACAGTCAATAATTCAGAGTAAACATTCACACTATAGTGATTCTGATACTGCTTTCTAAACGTTTTTGACACGTAAAAACTCAATCACACTTTCAACGATTCCAAGAATCTTGATCTAAAAATGTTCAGCTCGCTCAGGACATTCTTGTAGTTCTTGAATACTAAATATTTCAAAAACTTTATATTTTTTGAAAAACTTCATAGTTTTTTTTTAATATTGAGCAAAATATGCCCCGTAGGAAATGAATGAAAAATGTCTAAAATCCAACAAAAATATTGTGCATTTGGACACGTCTGTGAACTTTCAGCTATAGACACCATTCAAACCTTAACATGTTTAGAAACTACTGTTTTTTAAGGTTATTTAGAGTTTAGCTTTTATTTTAGAAACATGTTAGCTGTTTTTGTCTAATTTAGACAAAATGCTAAAATATTGGCAAAATGAAACATGTTTTGTGTATCTTAGGCTAATTTGGAGTTCGGCTGATATTTTTGGCTTTATCTGATTGACAAAATTAGACTTTTTTCCAGCTATTTTAGTCTCATTCAGAGTTTAGCTAATATTTTAGTATTGGGCTAGCTGTTTTAGCAGGATTAGACATTTTCCCTGTTTTTTAGGCTAATTTGGAGTTTACTTCAAATTTATTATTATTATAGCTAATATTCTAGCAGTTTTGGCAAAGTGTCCAGTTTTTAAGGATAATTTGGAGTTTAGCTAACATTTTAGCATCATGCTAACTGTTTTGGGTAACTTAGACATTTTCCCATTTTTTTAGACTAATTTGGAGTTTAGCTATTATTTGTTAATATTAAAGCTGTTTTGGCAAAATCAGTCAAGTTTCCTGTTTTTTAGTTTAGTTTTTTGAGTTCAGCTAATATTTTAACATCATGCTAGCTGTTTTGACAAAATTAGATTTTTTTTAAAAAAACTTTTAGGATAATTTGGAGTTTAGCTCATATTTTAGCTAGCTGTTTTGGCTAAATTAGACATTTTCTTTTTTTGCTTATTTGGCATTAAGCTAATATTTTAGCAAGCTTTCGGCTTCTCTATTTTTAGCTAGCTATGAGTTTCAGCAGCCACATTCAGCTTACAGAGTTAATTTGTGAAAAACAATCACACTTTCAGCCATTTAGGCAATCTTTGTATGAAAACATTGAACTCTTTAAGGACATTCCTGCTTGTACTTTTGGTATTTTTACATTTGACGGTTTATAAGATTTTACACAATTTATGCAATTTTTCAGCCCCATTGAAAATAAATAGGACATTTTTCAAATGTATGCAATTTATAGTTAAAAACATTCAGTATGTTCTCGACATTCATGCTCTTACTTTTATAGAAACATTTGTAGTCTAACCAAGCTAAAAAAAAAAGCTTAAAAATAATATAAAAATATCAGAATAATTGATCTGAAACACCCGTTTGTGCTGTGCTAGCAATCCCTCTCTGAACAAGCCAACTTCAACTGCTTGAGCTTGTTGAAACATGAAATAACAGTTAAAACTTTGAACCAAAGATGGCGTCTCTGACATCAGATCTTCTGTCTGTTTTTGCAGTAATAGATAGAATAGAATAGAACGCTGCGACTTCCAACACCTGAGCAGCAACAGACAAAAACACAAACTCCAAAATTAAAATTTTTATTCAGTTAAAAAAACAAATCATAATTGGGAGCCAAAGAAAGAGCTTCTACTGGGCGCTCGTCTCATGCTGACCTTGGAGCAGCAGCCCTGAGAGGGACGTCAGGTTCTCAGGACTCTCACTGTGGTAACGTTTACAGTCCAGTGCTGTTGGTTTAGGCTCAGTAAAAGCAGATTTGGAAAAGAGAACTTGGTTTTCCAGGTCAACTTGAACGCCACACAGCTGACAGAGCTGAGCTGCGAGCGGCGGGTCTAAGCGCAGGAGCTGAGCGAGTCTGTCCAGAGGGAAGCGGCAGTTGCGGCTGCTGAATCCGTGGCTGTAGATCAGGAGGAGGGTCCGGCGGCACGTCACCAGGTGACGGTGCAGCGCGCACGTCTGCAGAAAGCTCAGGCCGCCGGCCAACCGCAGCAGCCGCACAGGGTTCCTCTCCAGGAAGGCTTGGTTGATGGACGTGGCGAGCGCGACTGAAGGGGACGTGCGAAGCTGCAGGGGGAGTTCCAGCACGTGCTGGTGGGCACGGACTGAACCTGCGGGGGGAAATCGAGCGGTTAGGCCTTCCAACTACCTTTACAGGTGGTTACGGGCCATCTGCGGGCGAAAAAGGGTCAAACCTGAACGGCAGGTGACCCGCACAAAATCAGCGAAGGGCCTCTGGTGCCGAGCAAGATGGGGCAACTTCAGGAAACCCTTTCACAAATACTTTAAAAACTTTTCAGAACTGTTAGCTTCAAAGCTAATAGTTCTGATAACGTGAATAAACTAACAGTTTACTGTGAAAGATGAGCCTCAAATGAGACAGAGAACGATAATCGTTTTATTTCTGTAATTCAATATTAACAAGTGTTCAAATTTGTATAACTTCACTCGTTTACCTCCAGAGAAAAAGCCAGCGAAATGCAGTTTTTTCTCTATGAATCAGATGATCAGAGAAGTAGTTACAGTAGAGCCGGGCGATATGGCCAAAAAAGAGAAGAAAAAAAAAGAAAAAAATCTTTTTTTTTCCTCCCTTCTTTTATTTTTTTTTTTAACAAAGGTTACAAATGACAATATTTTTAGCAAAAACTATTTTATTTGAACATGTCTTTTGTAAATCGGCTCAAAGACAAAGTGAAACTAAGTACAAACTGTAAAAATGTTTGTAGATCAAAGCAGCAGATGTTTTGTGAGCTACCGCTAGCCTTAGCATCCTATAAAGAGTTGCAGACCTCTGTCTAGACTTAACTTCAATAAATATTAGCTGACTTGTGTCGGGAAAATTCTTATCTAAATCCCAAGAAAACACACTTTACTTTGTTTTAAAACGTTTATGAAAATTGACTGTAGTTTCTCAGTAAAAGTGTTAAATGTCTTTAGTTAAAATATGTACATTTATCCTTTAAATTTTAGACAAATCATTATAAAAGAAGAAGGATTTTATAATAACTAAAATAGTTTCTGCATTTATACCTTCTTCGTCTGGTTTTATTCTGATTATTTTAAGCAGAATGCATTCCTCCTTCCCTCAGGCAGAAAGCATCGAAGGCATCAACTGACCTAAATTGTAGAGTAACCCCAGAGCCTGGAACTCCTCCTGGTTTGGGTTTGGACCAGAACCGGCTGTGTAGCAATCAAACAGCCAGCTGAGGAATTCCTGCAGGTGCGTGTCATTGATCCGCGGGTCGAACAGCCGTACGGGTTCCCCGCACAGACGGTAAGAAGCATAAATGAGGAACCGCACGATGGGCTCCAGGAGAGCCACACAGTCAGATCCAGACACTCTCTGGATGATCATGTCCTGCTTCACGCTCCGCAACCGATCGAAGACAAAGTTATAAACCTGAAAGACAAAATCACATCAGGGAAATCCATGTCGACAGGAAACGTTGATATATTTTGTTGTTTCAGGCTCTGCTTTTCAGTAAAAACTATTTATTGAATACTTTTCCTCTTAAGAATGTTGGAAAGATTTAAATGTAATACAACTGTATAATGAATGCATTGAGAACAAATGGTACAGGTGAGAGATAAAATATTTGAACTACTTTAAGATTTGACACCACAGAATTGGTTAAAGAAAAATAAATGTAACTTTATATGAGGAGCAACAAATGAAAATTAAAATTACGAAGCAATACTTAAAAAAAAAAAAAAATTGAAAACGTTGCTTTTGCATAAATTTGGGGAAAAACGATAATAGCACACGGGGAAAACAGTTGTTGTTTTCTTGATGCTGGCTCCTGAACATGTGACAAAAGTTAAAGGTGCAAAAAATAAGTTCAAGGTTAATCAAATATATTTTTACAAGGACTGTGAAAGTTGACACATTAGCGCACGCGATTAATAAATCATAATTAATACGTTATTATGTATTAAAGCTCTCAGGTGTGAGATCACCGAAATAAAACTCTGTTAAAATAAACAAACTTTTTTACATTCTGTGATTAAGGTTTTATTAAATTAAAAAGTCAATGTGGCATTTATTTGTAGTTTTTGGAGAAAAAGGATCTTTTATTTTTATAAAAAAGCAGGAAATGAACATCGATCTGACGGCTGTAATGCAGAGTAGCAACCTCGCTTTGGGGGCGGAGCCTAATGGAGCTGTCTCCTGTTAGAAATCCAAATACAAGGAAACTAACCATTATTTTATTTTGGGATGGGGACTGGCATGAATTTTCTACAATAAGGAGCATCGGCGTTGTCTAAAAATTGCGGAAACTCAGCGGTTCTCCGCAAAAGCCCCGCCCACTGCTGTTACGAGAGGCGAGCAGTTCAGAATGGGAAGACACGCCCCCACCTGTGTAGATTCCAGCCGAGCTGATTTGAAATCCAGCTGGATCAAACTTCCCAAAAAAACGTATTATTTATCACAAATACAATAAGGAAATTTTGGGATTAAAAAAAGCTGAAAAAAAAACATAAAGTAAAATAAAATCAAATAGAGAGTAGAGCTCTTGGGAGAAAATAATCTTGTTTTTTGGGCTGCCTGGAAGTTATAGCCACACAGACAGACTGAAGCCACATCCATCAGAAAGATCACATCATGGAGCTGTGAGGTCTGTGATTTTCATCTATCAACAGAAATATATGAGGCCCAAAGAAATCTGTTAATTTAGCCTGGATTTTTTTTAATATTTTCATTCAAAAACATTGTTAAGTCAAACTCAGGGAAACTGAGGTTTCAATATATTTTAAAGTAAATAAAAAGTAAAAAAAAAAAAACACAATAGATAAAAAGATACAAAAATAAATAAATAATAGTGCAAAGAAAATAAATAAGATTTTAACAGGAATTAAATAGTTAAGAAGTAAATTGTGATATTTGAGATTTAAAAAAAGAAAATATGATTGCGAAAGTAGGTCAAGTGCGGCAGGTGAGCAATTAAGCTGCGTCACCACGTCAGCGCGCCAACACGCACACAGTGATTCGGGTGTTTTGGAGAAAAGATTGATCTGACACGCCATCAGACAGAAACGAGCTTTGGGGGCCGTTCATCAACCGCGAGACTTTCCAAGGCATCTAAAAAGAAAAGTGGAGAGGCAGCCGGTAAGATGCGGAAACGCGGAAATAAACGGGGTGTTTGCTATTGATCAGCTGTTTCTTGCGGCTTCAAGTGCGCGTTTTGGTTGTGAATAGTTTGTAAATCCACGCTGTTAAATTTATTCTGTTTCTAATTTTTTTGATTGATGTAACTTTGTGTAATGCAATTTTGTATAGTTATTTATTTAAGTATGAAACGAAATTTATAAAATGAAAAAAAAACTCATTGTATTTATATTTGTGTACAGGTTTTTCACCTTGTTTGCTCACTGGGCTCACAAAAATGCGAAACTCTATTTGGAAAAATCACCATTGTGAAATGAGAAGAAAATCCAAATAAAAGAGTGGAAGACAAGTAATTGGGTCATGAGTGGAATCCTGCTAGTATTTCCTCCATTGGATGCCTTCCCCTTCAAGTGGGGTAAAAGAACTTGACAAACATGATGATTAGTTTAGTGACTAATGTTACTGTTGTTGTTTTTATGAAATTACACCTAAACTTTCATTATATGTTGTAAAAATAGTTTGTTGAACATTTTGGGGGTTTCCACAGCAAAATGAATCCCATTTTTCCAGATGGATTTTTCTGTTTTTGCATGATTTTGATGTCTAATGTGTGAATATAACATGGAAAAATGACATCAAATAAGCAACCAGGTAGTTTTTTAAATTGAAAATACAGAAAATTGAGTTTTAGACTCTTAAAGTGTTAAGAATAAACGTTCTAAATGTACAATTTTGCATGCGATTTCATATTGTGATTATTTGCAGATATAAGTAGTTGGCAAATACTGTTAAAATAAAAAAGTCACGATTAATCGCGATTAGTTTTCTCAAATAATTAATTTGTTAATTATTTTATATTTTTATTCATTATTATGCTGTTCCAGTTGATCTGTAAACAAACAAACATTTATGCTCTAAAGACCAGTTCTCCTCCACTTTTAAACTGACCTCTGTCCAGGGATGCAGATTGGGAGAAGCAGCGATTTCATCAATGAGGTAGTGAACTGTTTTCAACAACACGGCCGGTGGTCGAAGGTCAGTGGGGTTTGTGGCGTCTTTCCCAGCGGCTGGTCTCGCGTACTCCTTGACGGCACGCCGAGGGTCACCCTTGGGCCTTCGGTCTTTCTCGGTGCCCGGCACCATTTCAAAATGGTGAAGCCTGTTCTGAGCCTCGCGGTCCTGCAGTTCCTGAGAGGGACACATGGTCTGGCATGTTCCCTTGGGAACTGCTTCTGTGATTTTCTGTGCGAACTTCTGCTTCTCGTCCTCTGTAGCCACCGCTGGAGCTGGCCTTTGCCTCTGTCTCTGCCATTGGTCTCTGTTGTCCTCTCTCCTCTGCCTTCCTGATGTCACAGCACTCCTCTGTGACCGAGAGCTGCTGAAAAGAGTTTATTTTGAGTGGATTCAGATCGACACAACACACCGGAATAACACAGATTTTTTAAAAGTAAAAGTCACAACTGAGCTAAAACTGTTTGCCAAGAAGTCTGACATGATGTTAATGTAGCACAATTGTTTTCTTATTCAATGAGACACGAGAAAACTCCTAATTCATCTAAACATGACATTAATCCCCACTTAATTAAAAAATATATATATATTTAAAAAATAAAAAAGTGGGTTGTCAAACAATTCATTATTTTTGTTTAGTCCCTTCATTTGGTTCTTTCAATCTTAACAAAAAACACCGTTATGTTCATTATAAGCTAGGCTAATTGTAAGCTAGCTAACAACAACACGCGTCATTTCTATTCTTTTTATCATAAACGTAGCACAATTATGTGATCAACTGCCAGTTAACAAACACAAGTTTAACTATGTATTCATACTTTGTTTAGTTTTCAGAGAAATGCTTGTTTATTTGACACCTACATGTAACGGGCAGCTCTCCCGCGGTTCATTGGTACCCTCCGGACAATACCACCGGTACACTTCTTAAACAACGAATCAAATTAGTCATTTTATATAACGTAACTTCCGGAGGAGCATCCAGAATTCACGATATTAAATATTGGTCATAATATTTATCATTAAAATAAATTATATAAGAAAAACACATGTATACTATTTACTGACATTTTGTCTACATTTTGTTGTTTTTATCAGCCGCCTCAAAAGACCTAAGCGGAACATATATTTGTTCGACTTGTTCCTTCCGGTTCAGTATGCGGACGTACTGGCGGCTTTTCTTCAAAACATTATGGCGTCGAGACGAAAGACAGTAGCACCAAGTAGTTTTAAAAATACTTCTTCTGAGGGAAAAGGGTAAGTCACGGTGTATTAAGTAACATTTAAACATTTAGGATAACTCGAGTGTGTTAAAACGTTAATGCGATAAAAACGAAAGAATCGTCAATCTTGTGAGTTGTTGATTTGGCTAGCAGCGACGTTTGTTTATTTATTTATTTATCGCTGCAAGTTTAAACCTTTTGCGCTGTTTTTTAAAAGTTAATTTTTCCCATGTTTATTTCGCCTAACATTTTTTGTTTGTTTCCTAGTGTAAAAAGTGGAACGACAGCGGATACCAAAGCGAACAACAGCGGGAATGCAAAGAAAACTGTTAAACGCAAGTATTTAAAATGTGTTTTCACTTTGAACCCTTTGTTCAAAATAATCTGACAACAGTTTAATTCACCAATCTTTTTATTTTAAAACTGTTCTATTAAATTTACTAATCTCTTTAGTGTCTGTCAAGGAAATGATACATTTAACTCAAACTTAATTAATTTGTTTCTTTATTTCATTACTTTAAAAATAAAGATTATTATCCGCCTAAGGCATCTTTTTAATCTGTGATACAGTACTGTCATTTATTCTTTTTTTTAATGTAATTTTTGTACACCAATTTGTTAGAGATTTTTCTTTATCATAAGTTCATGTTCATGTCTGTTTTCTTGGAGGTTTGATATTTGTGGTGTTCAAAAACAAATTTTAAAGGTTATATCTGATAAGAGATAATAAACTGTTGAATATTATTTTTTTTTTTTAACTGTATGAGTATAAATCCACCTGAAGCATTTTTGGAGCGTTCTGTTGACATTGTTCTTTTCATTGTTAGCGAGTGGCACCATCGTCAAGTCTCGGTATCTCCAAGCTGCTGAGAAGACTTCCCTGTCAAAGGTTTGTATCTTTCATCTGTTTTGTTCTAGCATGTGCAGCATATGGAAATTTTCATTTTTTTATGTTCTTTTTTTTATTTTCATTTTTGAAGCTACACACAAGATTATATGATTGTTTACAGATTTTTCGGACTTAATTTCTATTCTAAATTGAGGTATATTCATGTTTCATTAATAATACATGCAGTGCTTAAAGGGAACTTTATGTTTTTATCTCTGATTATTTAGTTAATTTTGTCACGTCTCCATGCATCACCTCAGGGAGGAAATTTATTGTTTAGCTCCACTCAGCTGCAATACAGTTAATTTCAGTTAATCAGTTCATTATTAACATATTGTGTCTGTCAAATAAATTACACAATTCTAATAAACTAGGGCTGTGAAAGTTGACGCATTTACATGTGCAATTAATAAAAGACAATAAATGCATTGATATTTACCAACACTCTCAGGCGTCCTGCCTGCAGCTGTGAGATCAGTGTAATAAAACTGTCTAAAATAAACAAACTTCTTTTTACATTCTGTGAATGAGATTTTATTAAATTAAAAAAATAATATAGCATTTATTTGTAGTTTTTGGGCAAAAACGAACTTTTATTTTAATAACTAAGGTGGAGAACGACCATCAATCTGATGGCTGAAAGCAGCAGCAGCAGTAAACCTGTTATAGGGGGTGGAGCCTAACAGAAATGTCTGCTATTAGAAATCCAACCTTTGATTTTAGGAGGGGGTCCTACATGAATTTTCCACAATAACAAGCACCAGCGTTGTCTAAAAATTGCATAAACTCAGCGGTTCACTGCAAAAGTCCCGCCCACTGACGTCTCAGGGGGTGAGCAGTTCAGAATGGACAGACACGCCCCCACCTATGTAGATTCCACTCAAGCCGGCCTGAATCTAGCTGGATCAAACTTCTCCAAAAAAATGTTTTACTATTTTTCACAAACACAATAAAGATAAAGTATGCGAAAAAAAGAAAAAGCTGGAAAAAACAGAATTCCAGGAAAAATTGCAAATGGACAGCAGTGATGCATTTTTATTTTTTGGGCTGCCTGGTGTGACTTTAGCCTGGATTTTTTTTACATTTTCATTCAAAAACATGTTGATCAGTTTTTTTTTTTTTTTTTTTTTTGACAAATTGTATTGTTTTTGTTTTTATAAAATGACACCTAAAACTTTCATTCTATGTTGTAAAAACAATTTGTGAAACATTTTTGGGGTTTTCACAGCAAAATGAATCCCATTTTTCCAGATGGAATCTTCTGTTTTTGCATGATTCTATCTCCAGTGTGTGAATACAACATGGAAAAATGACAAAATAAAGGCGGTTTCACATAGGAGAGGTTGTGCTGAATAAATTGAGACCAAATAAGCAGCAGGTAGTTTTTAAAAATTCAAAACTAGACAAAAATTGAGTTTTAGACCCTTAAAGGGTAAAAAGTAAACCTTCTAAATGTACAGTTTTGTGTGTGATTTCACATTGTGATTCCTTCTAGATAATAAGCAGCTTCCAAATACTGTAACTTAAAAAAAAAATCGATGTCGATCAATTGCGATTAATTTTTTCCAGATTTGCGATAAATTCGTTAAATTTTTTTATCGATTCCTGAATAAACCCATTGAATCTAATTTTATAGAGTAACTCTCTGACCAATGAGTCGGTTGCAGCGCCTCAGCGTCCGTCTTCACCGAAACCCACCGCTGTCAAGCCAAAGTCGGGGACCCCAACCAGACGTTCAATGGCGCCTCAAGCACTTGCAGTGTGTGAGTTCTGGATATGATATTTATTTAAAATGGAACTCATCAGGAAAAACATTTTTAAATATAATAGTAAATTTTAAATAATTTTGTCATAAAATAACATTTTCGTTTTTTAAAGCGATGATGTCTAATGAAACCGAACCATCACTTCTGGGGAAAAGCGTTCTGCAGTCCACGTTTTCCGATGGTTCCTGTTTCCGTCCAGACTTTGATATTTCAGTCATCAAAGGTAAACTAAGTAAAACCTCTTAAAAATTCATTTATTTTGAAACTGCACTCTAACGTTTGCACTTTCACCTGAAACTTTAAAGACAAAACTGTGATTGAAAACACCGAGAAGTCGGACATAAATCCAGAAATTGCAAAGAGGATTGTTGAAATGGACACTTTTCTGCTAGCTTACCTCACAGCCAAGGTAAGAGCGCGTTTACTTTTCTGAATTAAACATTAACAGGAATATTGGGATTCATTAAGATAAACTGAGTCTCTCTTTCATTTGAGATGGAACACAATAATGCAAAATTCAAGGCGGAAGCCGAGGCAAGGATTTTGCAAGAGATGGAGGAAGAAGAGAAGCTGCGTGAAGAGATGAAAGAAAAGAAGCATCGATATCTTCTAGCAGAGAAGAAGAGGACTCTGAATGAACTGCTGGATTTGCAGGTCAGACGCTTGTTTCTAATCATTTGTTCTTAAGTTGATGTGGATGCTGTAGCCTGAGCTGTTTTTATGTGTTTAGTTTCAATTTAGTTATTTAAACAAATAATACATCATGAATTTGATCAATTATTTTCAGTGCTGTCATGCAATTATTTTTTAAAGGTATTTATTAATTGTGACTAGGGCTGCCACGATTAGTCGACTAATCGACGACTAATCGACTATTAAAATAGTCGACGACTAATTTAATAGTCGATTAGTCGTTACTTTATATTAAATGGAGTCAGTGTAGTAAATTTGAAAGTTATAATGGTGTTATGCTAGCTTATTGGACTATTTTGGCATTTATTAAGGTTTTTTAGGCTATTTTGGAGTTTTTATTTCAGCTACATGCTAGCTGTCTTTGCTAACTTAGGCTTTTTTAGGCTAATTTGGCCTTTAACTCATATTTTAGTTGGCTATCAGCATCTTCAGCCATCGTCACTAGCATCTTTTGCGGCCAAATTCAGCTTACATTTCATCTATAATGATGCTAGTGTGAATATATATATATATATATATATATATATATATAGTTTTTAGTTGGTTTAAAGTGAATGATGGTTAAGATTTGTGTTTTACATCAACTTTGTGCATGACCCGATTAGTCGACTAATCGGAAAAAATAATCGGTGATTAGTCGACTATTAAAATAATCGTTTGTGGCAGCCCTAATTGTGACCTGTAGTTAATTCCTTTTAATTGCAAATATTTAACCTAATTGATATAAAAAGCCTAATTTTTAAGGTTTTTTTTCCATCAACATTTGTGACATTGTGGTGCAGTAAAAGATCCACATATGACTCAAAAAGTGGATTTATACTTTTTTATTATTTTATTATTATTATAACAGACTTCCAGCATTTACTTTTTCAGCCCCAAGAGGTAGAATTTCAATCTTTAACAATTAAAAAAAACATAAATCCATCAGGCCTAAAGTTCTTAATTTATCATATCAAAAAACAGCAGAAACATTTTCAGAGAAATGAACTTCTTGTGATTAACATAATATATACTTTAGTCCACCTTTTATTACGACAGTAGAAAAGACGAGTGATTTTATAGTTTCCTTTAACCTGTTTGTTGAATTTGATCATTTTTTTTTACATAAGTAAATAAACGGAGGAAATGAAACCTGAAGACGTTGAGTGTGAGGGAATTTAAGAAGTTAGACTTTGTTTCTTTGAAACAAACATTTGCTTCATCGTCTGGACGAAAATGCGTATTCAAAGGGGAACTTTCCCTCTGGATGATGCTTCGTTTAACGTGTCACATCGATCACCTTCAGAGGGAATCCTCGGGGAGAGGAAAGTCGACTAGAGCTGAAGCCGTTACCATGACAACGTGACGCACCAGATTTCAGATAGTCCACTTTTAGTGAAAAATGAAATGAAAAGTTAAAAATATAGTAAGATTGGGTACGTTTTAGTTATGGATTTTAATATTAATGGTATGAGCAGGATAATGCCCTTCCAGGTGTGGATTATCAGACATGAACACCTTCATGGAGGAAGGAATCTGATGCAGTAATGAGATTAATTTAATTAAAAAAAAATGTCTGTAGTTAATTAATGCAATAATTTGACACCCCTAATTATATTTATTACAGATTGTTTTAAACGTTGGACTATCAGTAGGCATATACTCTACTGAAGCCCATTATGTAGGGATGGACAATAATAAAGAGACGATACTGGAATCAGAAGATTGTTGTAGAAATACATTCATCAATATGAAGATTTGTGGTTGTTGTTGTTATTGTGTACTTCTGTTTTGTATTTCTAAGGTACTTTTTAAACCTCAAACAGAGTTAGTGTTTGCTGTGGTTGAAATGTTGTATTTTTTGTACATATTGTCATGTATATCCTCCAGCAGCAACACTGCTTTGTAAAAATCCAAAATTGTGAACTCCTCCTGTTGACTGATGCTTTGTGTTTTGGTAAAACTGTTTTCTAGTCCACTGGTTTTTCATCATCTGAAAACTTTATTGTGACAAAAGAGGATGTCAATCCTTTATGTCTTCCTTTCATCAGATTGACATACTGGAGCCTGTGGCCGAAGCTGCCAAGCAGTTTACCAGCGACTACAAGTGTTTTGCATCCGCTGTCGACACCACCCGCCATTACTTACCGGTCAAGAATTTCCATGTTGACGGAGAGGGAAGACAGTTTTTAGGTAGCTCCCATATTTTCTCACCACAAATCGCTGAATTATTTAATTTTATTTAAATGACCCAATATCACAAAATAATTATTTCATTGGGCTTCATGCTGATAATTGTACAGAAGCAGAAGGTCGGTTATAAAATATAAACAATAGCTAAATGCTAAACTAAACAGACTAAATAAAACTGGTTATCCCTGCCCTTAAACCCTCCCGGTAAGGAAAAAAAAAACCTGATTCAGGAAAAAAAAAAAAAAAAGAGGAAAGCTTAGGGATGAAGGAGGGATCCTCTCCCAGGACGGACAGGCGATTTACCAGAACTGTTAAAAAGGAATTAGTTCATCTAACTCTACAACTACATATTTGAATGGAGTTCAGCCAGATAGGACTGGGGGACAGGTGGGGAGGGGGGGTCCACGGCCAAGACGAGCCAGAGGTGAGGTCCACGGCCAAGAACAGGAGCACAGAGGATCCAAGAGCGATCTCTCCCACTCCGAGATGCAAGTTGATGAGCCAGAGGTGTGGTCCACGGACAAGACGAGACAGAAGCACATTCCACGGCCAGGACGAGCCTGAAGCGTGGTCCACGGCCAAGACGAGCCAGAGGCGCGGCCCGCGGCCAGGACGTGCCTGAGGTGCGGATCGTCTGTGCCGAGAACAAGAGCACAGACGATCCACAAGGAATCTTGTAAATCCTCTTTCCCACTCGAATCGCTCTGCACCAAACAGAAGCATAGATAAATATAATAAAGAATAGAGGAGAGGAGAAGTAAATGAGAATACAGAATAGAACTCCAGAGCTGATGTGGATAATAATGATTAAAAAAAATCAAAAGTTTTTAGCGTATCAATATTAATCTAGACCTTCACTTCATTGCTTCTGTGTTTCAGTCATGCAGACTTTTACCAATTCAGCAGTAGAAATACCTAATTTATTTTGAAATTCTCACACTACTTTTTAGATAAAGCTGAAGCCTGCCTGAAGGAAACCGAGTCCCTGTTGTTGGAGTGCACACAGAGAGACCACGTGGAGACCAGCACGTCTTTGGAGTCCCTCAGGGACATGAAAACGGCATCGAGAGATATCAGTCAGCAGCTGTCAGGGTATGATGAACAACTCAAGATTGTTTTTGGATGTAATTATGTGACTTTAGTTTTCCTAGCTGCTGATAATGTTTTATTTGGAAACGCCTCTCTATTCATCCAGAGCGGTTGCTGAGCTGCAGGAGCTGTCCTCATTGGTCTGCCAACATTCAGTCCATGTGAAACAGGCTCAGGAGGAGGAGCAGCTCGGGACTTCAAGAACCAGGGAGCTGTTCTGCTCCAAGCAGTGATGGACGCTCCGTCAGCAGAAATGCACTTTGTATAACCGCTTAACTCCGAGTCCCAGCCTTGTTCTGCCCGCTTTAGATTTTTGTAACTATTTTGAGTATTTCTCTTTTTCACTGGCTGACTTTTTACCCATTTTCCTTTTTAAATGTTAATTAAAGTAAGAAGTCTTAATGATCAGTTATGTTGTGTTGATAAAAACTTGTATAAAATAAAAGTGTAGAAAATCCATACTTTGAGTGTCAAAGTTTTAAGAAGTTCTAGGTCAAAAATTGAAACATTTTTGACCTTTTTCTCTTGGAAAACAGCAGCATATGAAGTGCAAACTCATGTTTGACAAATAAAAACTGATCAGTCTATATTAGACCAGAAAATAATTTGTACAATGAATAAGGAGATTGGTCAAAAATAGGTTTGATTATATCTTGATAAATATTTTAATGTAGGATTCTTGACCACAGTAGGTGAAGTTTTTGGACCGTGACTGAAGCATCTGCTGTATCCATCTGTTCCTGACGGATGTAGAAGAGCTTTTTAGCTGTCTACTAAATAAATCTTTAGCAGGAAATTTACGGGAAGTGAAATTGTGTCTGGAACTTCATGGGCTAAAAACAGCGACAGCTTGCACAGTTTGCATGTAAATATGTTTTTTTTTTTTGTAAAATATCTTTCCCAACTCATTAGATAAATAAAGTGCATGACATTTTCCCATGTAATACTGACAAATGTAAGTCATCTCTTAACCACTAGATGGAGGCAAAGGTCAAAACCAACACAATCTCTGTACTTTTGCATTTAGTTCCTTCAGTTGGATTCCATGAAACATGCGTTTAACTAAATGAATAGTTTTTATGTTGTACTCTGTATAAATAAAACCATTTTCTACATTCTATTAACTCTTTTTCTGATTGTGGAGGAAATGTTTAAAGAAAATTAAGAAAACATTTCTGAGTATTTTTGAAACTGAATTGTGAATCAGAAGCAGATGCAAAAATTCAGTCTAAAAAAGATCATATTTGTGATGTTGAAAATGTACTGGGCGGGGCCACAAGCTTCCTGCTCCTCCCCATTCTGAGGCATCCGCTTACAGACAATTAAATCTTTAAATGTTCTCGTCTGAGCTGGAATCTGGGTCAAAACTACAACTGGATAGCTACGATACATTTATGCTGTACCGGTAAAGCCGTAAACTAGTGAGCATTTATGGGTGACAGGGAGGGGGGTGGGGGTTACCTGGCACCAACAGTGAACCTTCTAATGAACTCCTGCCGCTCTGCAGAAACTACATCCTAGAAAATGACAAAGTTTTTTAGTTTTGGCTAAAAACGGCCAAATCATTTCTATCCTTTGTTTGGACTCCATTAACTAGTACAAAATGACTAGGAATTGGCGGCGGAAGGACCCAAACGTAGGAAAGTAAAAGGTTTAATAAACAAACTGAAACACGACAAAAACCATAGGAGCACCTAAAAGGTGGCATAACAGCAGATGAACAGACCAGTACGAACTGAAAACCAGGCACTTCAACAAACTGAGGGCAATTGACTGAAATGAAAACAGCTGTGAATCACGATAAACCTGGAACTGGTGTGTCTGACAGAGAAACACCAAAAAAACAGAACCACTACAGTACCCCTCCCCAAAGGGGGCAATCCCAGACGCCCAAAATCAAATCACTCGGCAGAAGACATTTAACTGAATAAATATATACTTCTTGTGTCACAGCAAGTATAAATGGAAACATAAGTGTTCTGTATTCTAATAACTGTTTATTTAGTTTGAAGCTTACTCCTTATTCCTTAAAAATAGGTTGAAGAAATCCAACGACATATTTAAATTAACATTTTTGTTGTGTTTGAATTTTGTGATTGTGATCAAATCTTGAGAAAATAAAAACTACAACAGGTATAGATCCTCAGAACCTTGCTTAGTTTTTTTGTCAATTTTCTCGTGATAATGAGACGGTAGATGTCGTTATCACGAGATAACAAATAAAGATAAAGAATCCTGAAGGATCTCTTTTTCACACTGAGATCCAAAGAAATAATTTATTTTAGTTTGCTGTAGGCTGTACAATTTACATCAACTCTGAACTTGAAATGTTTTTTATTTATTTATTTTGATTGTATCTATTTGTTTTGTTAAATATTAAGGATATTGAAGGATAGGCATCTATTAAGCTTAATTTTCTTCTTCCTACTCTCTGCTTTTATTGGTTGTTTGTTTATACTGTATATTACGTAAACAACACAAATGGCAAACTAAACCAGTGAAAATAGAAAAAGAACGCTCCGTCTTCCCTACTTAAAGATGCACCAGGGTCAGGGTTGGACCGGCTGCAGCTGCGCAGGCGGCTCAGTGATCCTGCAGTTGTCAATTTCATCCGTGACCAGATAACAGGTTGTTGTGCGTTCCCGATGATCCCTCCCCCAACTTTAACGTGCCTTAGATAGCACAAGGAGTTGAGGAGAATTTCAGAGGATAAAGGTCAGCAGGTATCTCTGAACACCTGTCACCTTGGTGCTGGACCAATCAGCTGCGGCTCGGATCATGTATCAACAGACAGAAACTTGCATTCTATGATGTCATTTCAGACCAGGGTATGCTTTTACTCTGCTTAAGGAAACTGTACGATGGCCTTGCTCATAGGCAGCGACTCTCCTAAATGCATGAGACTGTCGGTTACAAGCTTTAACACTTGAACACCGGAGCTCCACTGTTTATGTTCTTTGATGTACTGCAATTTGTCATGGTGGTGCAGTGGTTGGCACTCTTCACAGGAAGAAGGTTCCCATTCCAGCTGGGTCCTTTCTCTGTGGAGTTTACATGTTTTCTTTTTGCATTTTCTCCAGGTACGACGGCTTCCTCCAAAAATGTGTTTCATAGGTTAATTGATGGCTCTTAATTGCTTGTAGCCAGGTGTGTGTGTGTGTGGGGGGGGGGGGGTGCAACAGACTGGTGACCTGTTCAGGATAAACCCCGCCTTCGCCCAACAACAGCAGAGCTGGTTACAAGAACCCTGTGATCCCAAAAGGGATTCAGAACAATCTGAGATGAATGGATGGATGGATTTTCCGTTGCAGTAATAACTGACAGCATGTAGTTAAAGCATATAAAATTCAGAGCTTCAATGCACGGCTGCATGTGTGCATCCCCGTCACACCTGTGCCTTCCTGCTGTGCAGCGTTCTTACCTGGCGATAAGCTGCAGTTTTCTTACACAGTGAGTGCTGACCCCACCGGTTTAAGCCAGTTTCCGACAATAGGTGGGATAGATGTGGTACTGGATGGCAAACACCACAATTTGCCCTCATTTGCTTCCAGAGATACAGAGAAGCAACATTTAACTGACTGTAGACAAGGGCTGCCACCATTAGTCGACGACTGATCAACTATTAAAATAGTCAACGACTAATTTAATAGTCAATTAGTCGTTATTTTATATCATATGGAGTCAGAGTGTACTAAATATAATGTTATAATGGCATTTATTTAGGTTTCTTAGGCTATTTTGGAGTTTAGCTAATATTTCAACTACATGCTCGTTGTTTTGGATAATTTAGGCTTTTTTAAGTTGTTTGAGGCTGTTCTGGATTTTAGCTATTTTTTCCAGCTGCATGCTAGCTGTTTCGGCTAAATTTGAAATTGTTTTCAGTTCTTTAGGCCAATTTGAGGTTTAGCTAATTAACCTTTTTTTGTTTTCAGGTTGTTTTTTAGTTTGGTTAATATTTCAGCTACATGCTAGCTGTTTTGACTAATTTTGATTTTTTTTCCCTTTTTTAGGCCAATTTGAGGTTTAGCTAATTAACCCTTTGTTTTGTTTTTAGGTTGTTTTTTTAGTTTGGCTATTTCAGCTACATGCTAGCTGTTTTGACTAATTTTTATTTTTTTGTTTTTTTTTCATTTTTTGGGCTTATTTGAGGTTTAGCTAATATTTAAGCTGCATGCTGGCTACTTTGGCTAGTTTTGGCTTTTTTTGTTGTTGTTTTTTTGGGTATTTAGGAGTTTGGCTAATATTTTTGCTACATGCTAGCTGTTTTGGCTAATTTAAGCGTTTTGTCATTTTTAGGCTAATTTGGTATCTAAGTAATATTTTAGCTGCATGCTAGCTATTTTGGCTGATTTAGGATTTTTTTGTATGTTTTTATTAGGCTATTTTGGAGTGTAGCTAATAGTTCTGCTATTTGATAGCTTTTTTGGCTAATTTGGAATTTTTGTCATTTTTTAGGCTTGTTTGGTATTTAACTAATATTTTAGTTGGCTATCAACTTCAGTGTTTTTAGCTATTAGCTTTAGGGATTTCAGCCTTCAACTTTAGCATTTTCAGCTATCAACTTTAGCATTTTTAGCTATCAACTTTAGCATTTTTAGCTAGCAATTTCAGCATCTTCAACTACCAGCACTATCATCTTCAGCGGCCAAATTCAGCATTCACACTAGCATTATCACAGGTAATGCTATATATCTAGTTTTTAGTTAGTTTAAAGCTGATGATGGTTAAGATGTGTGCTTTACAGCCAGTTTGTGCATTACCTGATTAGTCGACTAATCGGAAAAAATAATCTGTGATTAGCCGACCATTAAAATAATCGTTTGTGGCAGCGCTACTTTAGACCAACGGTTTCTGCTTTTGTTGATGTCATAATTTGACTCAGCGTCTCTGAAATAAAATGTTTGACCGAGTTTTCTGTGTTTCTGCTGAACATGGGGGTTAAGCTTTGAAGGCGGCTTCATTCTGACCTTTCTCTAATGAGTTTTTTGATAAAGGTTGGACCCTGGGGCATGTCAGTGTATCCTAAATGTGTGTGTGTCCCGCCCCACATCATCCGTCGGTTGGAGGACTAAGCCTTATCGTGGTTCTCTCACTCTAATAAAGCCGGCTGTTGTCCGTCCGTGGGCTGGCGGTCCGTCTCTCACCACCAGGCAATGCTCGGACCAGCGTCAGCTCTCATGGAGGATCCATCCACCAGCAGAAAACTCTTTCTGATCCTAACGAGTTTTAATGTTTAAAACAGACTTTACTGCTGTTTTCAGAAGTGTTCAGTCTGAACAGAGAAAGTGAGAAGAGTCTGTTGAAAGACGGCATTAAAAGGACTCGGTAACTGAATGAGAGTCCTTGTCTCCGACCTCAACCCTCCTGTCTCTGCTCCGAAACTCTGACGCTCAGCGACGGTTTTATCCATGTCACTGTGACCTCACTGATACTCTGCTGCTGGAAGATCCTGAAGAAAAGATTTTTATGATCACGAATGTTTTATTTTAGGATAAATCAAAATTGGGCTTAAAGAAACTCCATAAATGTGCTCAAGAATTAGACATTCCGTCTTTCATTTGCAGTAAACTGTTACTCATCACCCATCCGCCAGTCTGGTCCACATCGCCCACCAGGAATGCTTCAAATACACACAGACTTTTAGTGTTAAGCCAACAAGCAAGTTTAAAGGGAAACCAAACCCTGAATCAACTTTTTTTTACTGTTGACATCTGTTAACGAGGCTTTAAAAGTGCTGTCTGATGGTCTTTACCACAGTTTGACAATTTAAAATAAACATGTTTCATTCATGAACTATTGTCGAAAACCGTCGGTATGCTGCCCCCTACAGGTTAAATCGGGGTATTACATTAGAATTTTGTGATTGATCAAACCAATTAAAGTCTCTCTGAAGAAAATCATGTTTTTTTTGTGTGTTTCTAACATGTCCGTGTGGCATTTTTCCAATGAAAGAAAACAAATTTATTAAGAAATCATTTTGTTTTTGTATTTCCGAGTATTTCTCCTTTTAAATCTGTCAAACTGTCTTGGACAGACTCTGTTTGAATGAATGATCTTCTTTCCATCAACAGCTCTGCTGCACATGCACTAAACCCTCATCTGTTCCTAGTGTCTAGTTCAGGTTCTGGAGAAGAGAAGATGGTATCTTCACATTGACTGCAGTCAAATGAGCCGCCGTTCACATTTCTGTGGTCAAATCAGCATCACTGGATTTTTGGTGTGAGTTTCATCCAATACTTACGGTAGCAGGACTGAGAACGCTGGAAAATCTCCACCAGACTCCACGGAGCTTCTTGATGTGACCACGGAAATGTGAACGGCGGCTCATTTGACCGCAGTTGGAAAGGATTGTAAATCAATGAAAGAGCATTTCGATGTTAGCTTTGATTATTTTATCAAGAACTCTGAGAAACCAATGATTGAATGTATTGATCACAGTCAATAAACATTGGAGAATTAGCTAAAAGAGTCTTTGGTGAATGACCCGATTAGTCGACTATTAAAATAATCGTCACTATCTGACATTAGAGCCTCATAAATGGACTCTACAGGTGTTCCTGAGGTTCAGCTGCTCCTTATATGAAAAAATTCCCAAAGTACAGTTTTTTCCCATTAGAGCCAAGCCTTAAGTTTATTTGTAAAATGTAGTTTATAAGTATTCATTGAATGTTTTGGGTTGTTCTCTTTCATTTATTTTGTTTTTTGTTGTTTTTGTTTATAACTGTAAAGTGCTTCGAGCTCTGAAAGTTTAAGAAGTGCTTTTTTTAATTAATAAAGTTTGATTTTGTATATTTTTTTGGTATAATTTAAACACAATAGTCCTTGAGTTCTATACTCCAAAAAGAGAAGCCCTAAAAATAAGTCAAACATTCGTAACTTGACAAATTGTCTTACCAGTAATTCTTATTCCAATTTAAAAAAAGTTCCTGAACTAAGATTTACCTGCCAATATTTTTCTTTCTAGACTGAAAATAAGACATTTTTCTTGAAAAAAAGTTCTTTTTACCTTCTGTATGTTGCTTTTAGGACAAAAAAAAATATTTAATTTAAACGTTTTTAGCATATTTTCAAATAAAAAACTAAAATCTAACACCCACAACTTTTAGTTCTCACTAATCTCTGTTTTGTCACCGATGAGTGAACGCTGTCGGCTCCATCTCTCCGTCTGGAGCCACACGGTCCACCTTGTGCTCAAGCTGCATCCTAATTGTTTAATTATGGTGCTTACCTCCGGAGGTTTTAACCTGGGATCGGTGTTCGGTCTTGTGGATGTGTCACGCAGCTTCCTTGCTGCCGTCCTAAAAGCTTTGGGGGATTTCCTGGATGTCTCAGAGGCATGGGTGGGAGAACGCCCTCTGCCATGACGGGTCATCAGTTGGAAGAATTCATAGGACAGAAAACTCACATAATGTTAGTTTGATAAAGTACTCATGTAAAAAACCAAAAAAGTCTTTTTCTCATTATCCGGTGTGAGTCCTTAGGAAAGACCATTCAAGCTAATGTCTACCTATGTACCCACATAGGGGTACATAGCCCTGTGCCGGTCCCCAGCCCGGATAATATAATGGTTGGGTCAGGAAGGGTATCCAGCGTAAAGCTCTCTGCCAAAACCAAAAGTTCAGATCAGAGAAAGCAGATTTCACCTCAAACTAAAATGTATTTTCCAGTTTATTTCAATTTTATAAAGCTATGGGTCAGGGGTGTCAGAATTCAGGCCTCGAGGGCCGATGTGTGCGACATGTCCAACCAACGTGACATTGGAGCTCCTTATTGGCTGAACACACCTGATCCAGGTAATCAGCAGTAGAGGAGAGATTTCTGGGAAGTCAGCAGGTTTGACTAGTTTAGGTCAATTCACTCAAAACTCGCCTCAGACAGATCGATCAGGCTGGATCTCAGGGATTTAAATGGATTCATCCATTAATCCTAATCTTGAGATTAATTAAGCGCTGAGTATTGATATTTGTTTCCTAGCTTGTTGCCATTGTTAATAATTATGTTGAGAAATCAGAGTCTTCACATAGAGGAAGATCATCATTCATTATTAATAGGGTCGGGAATCGATTAAAAAAATTAACTTATTAATCGCGATTAATCGCTTTTTTGTCTCAGTATTTGTCGACACTTTATTTTTTGCGAATAATCCCAATATGAAATCACTCACCAAACTACATTTAGAACGTTTATTTTGAATTAGTTCTGTCAATCGATTACAAAAAAGTTTTATTAATCGCACTTTTGTTTCAGGATTAATCACGATTAATCGCAATGTTTTACCAGGTAAAATTTATTTGTACAATATGGCACTGGACCGTGGATCAAATAGTTCGCTTTTTGTGAAAAAGTGATCGAAACCACAAAACTAGGAAGAATAAAGTACTAAAAACTGATTGAATATTTCGGTATTTTGTAAGTGAAAATGACGGAGTGGGATGATACCCGGCGAAATGTTTTAACGCGCCATGGAAGCCTGAACCGCCAAGTTGAAGTGAAGGACTGTTTCTTCGATTCATTTGCGTTTATACATATTAACGTGTTAATTCTTTTTGATTAATCGCATGCGTTAATGTTCACATAATAATGTATAACTAGAGGCAAACTAAGCAAATTTGTCATTTCAAACTGGCAGCCCTTCGTTTGACTCAGTACCCACGAAGTAGCCCTCAGTTTGAAAAAGGTCGGTGACCCCGGATGTAAAGCGCGTTTTTGGACTGTAGCAGGAAGCTGGAGAGAGTCCGAAGAAAACCCCCAAATGCTCGGGGAGCCTGATAATAATAAAAACTGGAAATAATTTGTTTATTAAAACAATTGTTCCAACAGTTACAAGAGGCACAAATTAAACGATTAATACAAAAATACATATTTTTTTTACTTTTGGACATTAGGAGGGTGGGACATTTTTCAAGGCTACTCCACACTTTTTTTATTTTTATTTAAACACAATGTTCGTACAACATTTAATACTCAAGGACATTCCAGAGACAAACAAACAAAAAAGAATGAACAATATGAAACATACATAGTCAACAAAAGAAAAAAAAGAAAAAGTGAGGGGTCTGCTCAATCTGAAGCAAAAAATCCAAAAAGTTTAAATAGTCTAATTGTTTTTTTTAATTTCCTATTACATATTTTTAATTTTTCTAGAGGCTACACATAATTTAAGATCTGTTTCTTTAAAATTATTTAAAAGGGGAGTTTTTTTCTGAACATTTTTTCATATGAATATAACATTTTTCCAAGATTATAATACAGTTAATTATATATGCTTCATTGGAGTGGACAATTGAATCATCAAACATAAATAAAATCATGTGTTTAGATAAACAACATTTTTTCCAATCGTACCCGTTAGGTAAAATTCCATGTCCTTCTACTTATTTGGTTTTTAAAAAAAACGACTTTCTTTTAGTTTTTGTAGATTTGGTCTCAAGAAAAGTGATATTAGTCAGAAACGGCATGTTTTAGTATTTTGTCCGTGGATTATGGGATGGGTGAGAGTTTTATGTCGTATAACTGTGAGCTAGCAGCTCTCCTGTGTGAGAACCTGTTCCCGGCTATAGCAGAGCAGTGTAGCGTGCAGTGAGGAGTGAGCAGAGGCGGCCGAGGCCAGAGCAGCCTCGGTGTCCTGCTAATCCCCGCGTTTTCAGGACCCCTGGCCCGTACTTGATGAGCTTGAGCAAGAAAAAGGTTGTGCGCACTCTCATGTGCCTTTCTGTCCTCGCGTCCCGCTCTCTGTCTCTTTCATTCTCACACCCCCCTCCACTCTTCCTCATCCCCTGGAGCCACTTTGCGAATCACTGGATCCCAAGTGTTTGCTCAGCAACTCCGCCTGTTCTTCTCACCCTCCACTCAGGGCTTCATCAGAGGAGAAAAGTAACTGACAGGTCCATCGGCTCCAGGCGCATCGGTGAATGGGATTGATGGTGGCTTTGTTTCTGTGCTGTTTTTGAAGCTGCTTTCACTGAGTCATCATTCATTACCATAAAGGTAGTTTGTTCACAGAAAGTGGGATCATGACCGCACGGTTTCAGGAACACCTCTGGGATGTTGGAGACTTGTTGTTGTATTCCTCCTGACTGTTGAGGAGAACATTTCTAAACCTGCAAATCTCCAAGCCACTGAAAACTACTGAATTCACTCCTTTTGGTTTATACAAACGACATTAGGGGCTTATCAAAGGGTCTATTCAGACTGGACACATCTGGGTCGCTTAATCCACATGTGTCAAAGTCAAGGCCCGGGGGCCGGATCCGGCCCTCCAGATAATTTTATTTTATTATCATTAATGACCCGATGTTATCTTGGGCTCATTTCTAACTTGTATCATTTTGACAAAATGTATTTTTCTGGAGAGTATTGAATATTATTTAAGGTTTAAGTTGTTTTATTCTGGAATAATATTCCTGCATTTTTATTATTCAGAATTATGTTAAAAAGTTACAGTTTTAAAAATTGCCGTTTTGCTAGCTTTTTGGACTATTTTGGCATTTATAAGATTTTTTTTGACAATTTTGGAGTTTATCTAATATTTCAGCCCCATGCTAGCTGTTTCGGCTAATTTAGGCTTTTTTTAAGTTGTTTAGGCTGTTTTGGAGTTTAGCTATTATTTCTGGTACATTCTAGCAGTTTTGGCTAATTTAGACTTTTTTAAAACATTTTTTAGGCTGTTTTGGAGTTAGGTTAATATTTACACGTTTGTTCTTTTGGCTGATTTAGGATTTTTTCGTTTTTTGGGGGTATTTTGAAGTTCAGTCATTTTTTTCAGCTACATGCTAGCTCTTTAGGCTAACCTGTTTTTTTGTTTGTTTTGTTTTTTTTTTTTTTTTTTTTAGGCTAGTTTGGCATTTAGCTAAACTTTTAGCGGGCTATGAGCTTCAACGTTTTTAACTATCAATTTCAGCATCTTCAGCTATCAGTACTAGAATCTTCAGCGGCCAAATTCAGCTTACAGCATTCACACTAGCATCATCACAGGTAATGCTATATGCATAGTTCATAATATGTTAAGAAGTTACCGTTTTAACGTTTTAAAAATATAGTTTTAGAGTGTTCAGTAAGTATTTATCCTGTTCGGCCTGTGACCTAAGGTGTGTTTTGGATTGAGTTTGACACCCCTGGCTTAACCCTATTTTATGGGGTCCAGATGACCCCTGCCTTACATTGACGTGTTCTCCGCCCCATGACTAATATGGATGAAGGTGGACAGGATTTCATGTCTGCCATGGGCACCAGAGAAGATAAAAACTCATTTCCTTTAAAGTTCAGCGCGCTGTCTTGTGGGGTCCAGATGACCCCTCTTACCACGTAAGCATACCTCGGATAGCATAAGAGTTCAGAGTTCGCACCTGAGTTCGTTTCCCCCAATAATCCAGAACAAATTTTCAGTCTGAATGCTTCCAACGGTCCCTGGTCCAGGACCAGGAACCACTTCTGACCCATCTTTCGAGGTGGTCTTGGTTTGTTTCCAATCGGACTGAACTCTGGTTTGCTCTGAGATCACTCAGTCTGAATACAGTCCGCTCTCGGAGTGGAACAACTGGACCAAAACAGTAACTGTAGCCAGTAGTCATATGATGTAAACAGGTCAGAAATGAAGCGATTGTTGAGCTGCAATCAAATATAAATGTAAAGCATCGTCGTGTTATTATAGAGGAAATACTGTACTTGGTCCAACTGTTTACTTGTTAGAATGTTTTTTAGACAAAGATAAAAATCCTTGTTACATGCATTTCCAGCAGCCCCAGCACACAGTTCCTGGATGCTGCTCAGCTGTCTCTAATTTTTCAACCACCCACAGGACACCTAAGCACCGCTCAGAGCCTCACTCAGTGTGAAGTATTGTTTATACCATCCAGCCTGCATTACTGAGCATTTCAATCTGGACCTGATCTTCTGTTTCTGACCCTACTTTATCTCTGATTACCTGCTGCCTGCCCTGACCCTCACCTGGACTCTGATAACTCTAGACTCTTCTTGGGTGATCCCATAGTTGTGATGGACTTCTGCCTGTCTGACCCTGATTTAGCTTTGTGGACTTTTTGCCGTGCTTAGTTCCTTTCTAAACGAATAAACCAGCTGCACATGGAAGCAGCTTTCGGTCCGTCTGTGACAGTTACAGCACACACGGCACGTCTTCATGCCAGTAACCGTCTTGCAGGAAGCCTCTACCGTACCAAAGTAACAAGTAAAAACTGTAACTATTCCAATAAGGATTTGGGGACTTTTTCTTGTTGTTTTGACTCGCCTCGTAGCTCCTGGCCAATGACTGAAGAGATCTTTAGTCACGTGGATTTGTTTACAAGCTTTGGACAGAAACAGAAATCTCTGGTAGATGCCAGTCTGAATTCAGACCAAATGCAAGATTCAGGACTCAATTTGGAACAAATCAAGTGGACTCGGTTCAAATCAATGGACTTTCTCAGTCTGAAAACACCCAAAGATACCAAATATGATGAGGTAGGCTCTGGGAATTGTAGTTTTTAGTGCATTTCTAAAAAATATACCTTTTTGTTTTTCACTGGTAGTCAGTAGAATTTCAGGAAAAACTGTTTTAGAACTATAATGAAATCAAATGAATTTCTCTTTTCCTTTAGGGTGAAAACCAAAGTCCTTCTGTTAGTCTTTCAACGTGGCTGGACATGAGGAGACCAGATCTAAAAAGTGGCCCGGAGACCAGGTGTGTTACATACTTTGAATTTTCTGTTCATCAAGAAGTCATATTTCAAATAACTGTAAACCTAAACTAATCAAACATGAAAAGAAATAAAAAGAACTGCTTCAGGTAATCTACAATCTATTTTTAAAATGTTCCCAGTGATCTTTTAAATATGATTATTACGTTTCAAGCCAGAAATTATTGAAAAATATCATTTTCTATGTTGTTTTCTAGGAAATAATTTCTGCAGAGCAGCAGGAGTTCATTAGAAATTCACCTGTGAGATGCAGGTGAGTTCTCCGTTTACACCCTCTCTCGCTAGCTTACAGCCCCTCACATGGCGAGCAGTATCAGAGCTATCCAGCCGTACAGTTCTGATTCAGATTCCAGGAAAACAAAGACGTTCATGGATCTATTTGTGATGCATCAGAATGGGGCGGAGCTGGGAGCTTGTGGCCCCGCCCAGTGGGTTTTCTACATCACAAATACAATCTTTTTTAATTGCATTTTTCGTCTTTTCTGGATTCACAGAGATTTGAATAAAGAAATTGAATTTAATGTAAATTTTCTTTCTATATTCATCAGAGAAATGCCACAAGAACAGTTTAAAACAACAAAAATATAATTTTCATTGGAAATTTCACTTTAGCCTTTTTTTTCCTTGGATGAAAACTTTTATAATCATGCAAAAGACGATCCACCAAAAGCAAGAAGTCTGAAAAATGGTCACTATAGCAACAAGTAAACAAATGTTGATGTTTTTGGAGTGCTGATATATAAATATATATATTGTTCTGGTTGCATAAGTTTAGGTTTTTCTACCCTAAAGGATTCATCACATTAAATATACGCAGAGTGGTCTTGAAAAATGAATTTGGTGTGGAGGTGTGGGGAGGCTGTGACAGGGTGGCGGGACGGTTTGGGCGGGGGATTAGTAAGAGGCCGTCGGCCCCGGGGCAGAGGACCTCGTTTCCTGGCCTGAGCCCCTGTTTGTCCTGCCTGACCTGGCAGCTCTGGGGGCAGATCCTGCTCGGATACATCCCTGCTCCCACGCCTGTCTGAAGCTGTTAGCCACTGGCTGTGAGTAGCTAGCTGGGCTTAGTGATGTCTGAGCTGTGGCTGGAGGGGGGGTGTACAGTCATCTGAGTGATGGGAGGGGGGGCAGACAGCAGCTGTGCATTGGCAGGACGGGATGGTGGTGACACATCTAAAAGAACAGTGTGAGAACATAATTGACCGCAACTGTTTGATCATTTTTTGCATCTTTTTATGTCCAATCATATCGAGCTGCAAATAAATCAAGATTTACAAGATATTCATTTCAGAAGAAACAGTTTGTCTTAAATCCAATAGTAGAATAGTAGATCGTTTAACTTTTTAGTCTGACCCGCCACACTGGAATAAATACTACACAGTATATAGAATCCTTAATGTTTTATTTTCCCTGTATGTCCTAGATAGTAGATAACAAATATATTGACCTTCATCTGAAGGTGTAGAAAGTTATTCTGGATTCATGTGGTTTTGGAAGATGTTTTTCTTTTCCCGACGTTCATGTGTTTTTTGAGTCGGACAGGCATTTATCCGATCATTTGGACACCACATGAACAAACACATTCTCATCCCCAAGTCGTCGTTTTTTGATGTTCTGGCTGTTAGTAACATCAAGAGTCTGCAACCTTCGGGACGCAGTACCAGATGCGGAACCGGACATGGACTGGTCCTCTGGATGCACCCAACCCGGTACCCTAAACTAGTACCGGTACTCTGATCCAGTACCAGTACCCTGACCCAGTACTGGTTTGCGTCCAGCACAGCGTCTGGTTTGCGGAATCTGTCAGGGACCAGGTCTAGAACTGGATGTGAACCAGTACCAAAAACCCAACCCAGTACCAGTTTGCGGAACTGGTCCAGTAATGGACGCAAACTGGTGTGGGCCGCACCCAATACTGTACCGGTTCCACAAATCGGTACCAGATGTGAACCGGTAACAGGTTAGGGTACCAGTACTAGGTTAGGGATGCGCCCAGTACTGGACTAGTTCCGCGAACCGGTACCGGACACTGTACCAGTCGCAAACCGGTACTGGATTAGGGTACTAGTACTAGGTTAGGGTACCGGTACAGGACAAGAACTCATACTGGGTTAGGGTACTGGTTTGTTCCACGTCCTGGTACTGAACCGGTTCCGCGAACTGGGCCTGGAATCCTAACCCAGTACCTGTACCCTAATCTAGTAGTGGTTTGTGTCCAGTAATGTGTCTAATACTGGTCGAGTATTGGGCCCGGATCACACCAGTTTACATCCGGTTCCGGACTGGTTCTTCGAACTATTACCAGATGCGAACTTGTACCGGACGCGAACTGGTATCAGGTTAGGGTACCAATACTGGGTTAGGGTCGTGTATAGTACTGGACTGATACCGGACATGGTATCAGAAGCAAAACGGTACCAGGTTAGGGTACCAGTACTGGGTTAGGGTACCAGTGCGCTCCCCATTCCGGTACTGGACCAGTTCCGGTGTAGGTACCTTATGTGCTCGCCCTGCAGGATTGACTCGGGGACTCGCGACTTGATGTCGTGTAAGAATGCGATTGGTCCGGACCATTAGACCACAGGAAATGACACACATGCGCCTTAACAATGTACGGAGTCTTCCCGAGTAAAGAACCAAGGAGGTCCGAACAAGTACGCAAAGAATCACTACAGGGGGCTCAATATTCGCAATCAGCCGCAAAAACCTTGACAACAAAATAATCCGATGGAGGAGAATCATCACTGCATAGGAATCGTGTTTTAATAGGGAGAAATCAGGGTGGAAATTTGTGCTAAAGTGGGAGCTAGCGAGTAGCATGCTAGTTTGCTGTTGGTCCCACATAAAAAAAAAAGTGAGTAATTGCCTGTAATTTTTTCAAAATACGTCCTGGCAGTGTTGAACTTCGTTTTTTTCTTTCTTTTTTATAAACTTTATTGTAAACACCAGTTTTTCTGGACAGAAAAACGGTACAAAATAGCTAAGTCCTTTGTCTCAGTGGTGTTACCGTCGTGTGATGTCATCACTAGTCCCAAGCCCCCGATCTTGCAGGCCGAGCACATGTGGTACCTACACCGGTTCCGGTTCACGCCTTGGAGGTTGGGTACCCGTGATTTAACAGGAACAGCCAGCACATCAACAAGATGATGAGCTGGTGACACCAAAAAGATCAAAAAGTGATGCAGAGGGTCCTTTACCAAACGTCAACAAGTGAAGAGCTGTTAGGGAGAAAGTGTTGCTCGAACACGACATTTCTATAAGTTTGTGTTTTTCCCTGAGGGACATCAACCAATCAATACAACTGGCTCTAAAATGAGAGTAAAAACCACAAATTCTGAAATGAAAACTCCAAAATGTTGTATTTAAAGTCATTTTTGGACTAATTGAAGCCTGTTTTCATCCCGATTCCATCCTCCTCTTATGAGGTGGATTACCAGAACTCTCCACACATCCACGTCTGGTCCGGTCTTCTGTCAGATTTCAGATCCCTTTGAGACCCACGAGTCTGAACATTTGTCCACCGCTGTAGCAGAATGTGTGAACTCCATCAAACCTCCAAAACAACATTCACAAGTGAAGTGTTTGCCTAAACAATCCGATGGAAGCACTATCACTTTCTGGTGCTTAAAGGGTGTTGTCTGCATACCAACTGTGTGCACAGGAGTGTTTTGACTTCACAATCCATAAGATAACACGTCTCCTCTGCCAAGGGGGCTGTTTGATTATCACCCCTAGAAAAGGACTTTTCGTCACTCAAAGGTTTTCACAGCTCAATTGGTTGTTTTCAGCTGCTTGTTTTTATTTTTCGATCGGTGTTTGTCTTGGAATGGCTCGGCTCGGTTTGGCTCTGTGGCTGTTTCTGCTGAGAGAACAGGACAAAAGTGAGGAGTCCAAGAAAATTACGCACAAGAAAAGTGGACTTTTGATCAGTCATATATAGTTTTTTGGGTGGGTGGGTGTGGGGGTGGGGGGTGAGGGTCCTCCCGCCTCACTCGTCACTATGAACCCAGTGACGTCACTCCCGCCCTGTTTTATAAAGCTGTCAACGCCTTTCTCTCACCTGGACAGACGCGCGCCAGGGGAGCTTTACGCACCTGCTTTAACCCCCCCCATTCCACTCCAATGAGAGCGCGCGCCGGAGTCTTTTATGAATCTGGCTAATTACTCCTACTTCTCTGGCATGTGCAACATGACCGCAGAGCCGTCGCCCGCAGAGGCCAGTCCTGTCGGCATGTCCCCGTGCGTCAGCCTGGACTCCCCGCTACCCGCGGGGCTCCAGGCTCGGCCCAAAGACGGGGTTCTGATCAAGTCGGAGCCCCGGGGGGGCAGCCCGAGCGCGGAGGACGGTCAGACGGAGGAGCACCTGCCCTCGGGCAGCCGCCGCAGGAAGAGGCCCGTGCAGAGGGGCAAGCCGCCCTACAGCTACATCGCGCTCATCGCCATGGCCATCGCCAACTCCCCCGAGAGGAAGCTGACCCTGGGGGGCATCTACAAGTTCATCATGGAGCGCTTTCCGTTCTACAGAGAGAACTCCAAGAAGTGGCAGAACTCCATCCGCCACAACCTGACTCTCAACGACTGCTTCGTGAAGATCCCCCGGGAGCCCGGCAGGCCCGGAAAGGGCAACTACTGGACCCTGGACCCCGCGGCCGAGGACATGTTCGACAACGGCAGCTTTCTGAGGAGGAGGAAGCGCTTCAAACGCACGGACGTCAGCACATACCCGGGATACATGCAGAACTCCAGCGCCTTCACCCCCACCCCGATGGGCCGCCCGTCCTACCCGAACAGCCTTTACGCGGGGCTGGGTTCGGGTTACGGGTCGCAGCTGACGCCCGCATCCCCGCATCCGGCGATGCTGCACCACTACCAGAGCCCCCCCGGGGTGGGCCAAGGTCAGCCGCGGATGTTCAGCATCGACAACATCATCAACCAGCAGACCTGCGCCCCCGACGCCCAGGCGCTGCCGGGTTTGGGCGACCTGAGCTGCTCCGGCACCGGGACCGGCACCGACCCGTCCGCCTGCTTCCAGACTCAACCCGGCAACCCGTCAGCCAACATGCTGGGCAGGAACAGCGGGAACCTGCCCTCCAACCTGAGCGCCGCCGGGTACCAGTACTCCTCCGCCTCGGCCTCCCCCCCCAGCCTGCCCCCCATGAGCCAGGCCGGCTTCTCCCCGGGGGGCTCCCCGGTGTACTGCTCGGGTAACCGGCTGTCCCTGCCCGCGCTGCGCCCCGCGTCCTGCGCCGAGCACACGGAGCAGCTGCTGGGCCTCCCCGGCTCCATGAACTCCTACAACAGCAGCTACATGCGCCAGGCCAACTTTGCGTCAGGACTGGAGCGCTACATGTGAGGATGCGGCTGCGCCAGAAGAGCCAAAGACCGGAACCGGCCCGGTTATCAAGACGTGATCCATCATCACCAAATCTGATCATTTTATAGGTTTACATGTTTGTTGTTTAGGTGGATGTTTTTTATCTTTAGTCTAACTGTTGGTGTCAAGATTTTTGTTAAAAATACTCGTTCCTGACTGATGTTTTAAATAAAAATACTCACTTTTTATACTTTTACGCAGAATGTTTCTTTATTTGTTGCAAAAGTAAAACTGTTTAAACGTTTTCTGTTCAAAAAATCGGCTACAGCTAATTTATAAAACTCGACTTATCCACTTAATCCACATGTGTCGAAGTCAAGGCCCGGGGGCCGGATCCGGCCCTCCAGGTAATTCTATCCGGGCCTCCAAATAATCTTATTTTATTTTTAATGGCCCGATGTTATCTTGTGCTCATTTTTAACTTGTATAATTTTGACAAAATATATTTTTACAGAGAGTAAAATATTGAAGTAATTTAAGGTTTAAGTTGATTTATTCTGGAATAATATTCCTGCCTGTTTTTATTTATAATTATGTTAAAACTAAGTTTTAAAACTTTAATCTAGCTTTTTTCTTAAACTATTTTTGGCATTCGCTAAGATTTTCTTTGGGTAATTTTGTTGTTTATCTAATATTTCAGCTACATGTTAGCTGTTTTGGCTAACCTAAGTTTTTTTTTTCTTCGTTTTTTAGGCTAATCTGGTATTCAGCAAATATTTTAGCTGGTTATCAGCTTCAGCATTTTTAACTATCAATTTCAGCATCTTCAGCGGCCAAATTCAGTTTACAGCATTCACACTAGAATTATCACAGGTAATGCTATATATCTAGTTCATAATTATAATAAAAAGTTATGGTTTTCAAGTTTTAAAATGTAGTTTTAGAGTGTTCAGTAAATGTTTATCCTGTTCGTGACCTAAAGTGTTTTGGATCTTGGCCTCTTGTGCGATTGAGTTTGACATTCCTGATTTAATCTGAGCCAGTTTTTGCATAACTTTTGCATAAATGACCATAAATGACCATAAATGACCCCATAACCCGCTCTGTAAACTGATTTTGTTAAATCACACTTTTCACTTCCTCTCAGCCTTTTCTGCTGCCACAGACTGGAATGATTCACCAAAAACTCTCAGATTGGACACTTTTATTTCACAACCAGATTTAAAACTTACAGTGCAATGATTTTAGGGTTTTATAGTTTTTCTGATTCTATTTTATTTCTTGTTCTTGGGACTTGTTTCTTTTTTTATGCATTTGTCTGCCGGCCATAGTTATAAATAAGAACGTTGTTCACAATCTGGATAAATAAAGGTCAATTAAATAAAAATAAATGAAAAAACATTTATGACATTTATCAACTAAAAACTATTTTTAGGAACAATAAGGATGCACCAAATCTTTTTTTCTTTAAAAAAAGTATCTTTGTTCATTTAAAATTTAAAAATTACTAAAAGAATTAAATTCTAAACTGTGTTTGGATGAATATTTGGACCAAAAGGAAGAAAGTTTATTACCTTAAACAGGATTGGAGATAAGACTTGATTAAAATTTCCAAAATTTGTTTCAGATATTTATTAAAAGATTGTTTATTTGAACCAATATATAAAAATTAAACAAAGAAAACATGCAGTGTAAGTGTGTTACATTTTATTATCAGTCAGGGAAAATGTTGGTTTTTATTAATTCTTCCATTTTTTTTTTTTAATAAATGTTGGACAAAAGTGTCTGTATTTGTGCTTTTATTATTGGTTAAATACTAAGAAATAAATAATAACAATTAATAAAGTATTTTGGGGGGTTTATAAAAGAAAAAAGTTAGATAATAACTCATTACTAATATCAAAAAATATATATCTAATATTGCAACAACAATAATGAACAAACAGAAATAACAATCCAAGAAACAATGAAACTCATGTAGAAAGTAACACTTGAAAATGAGTTAAATTAATTAATCAAACAAAAACGGTTTTCTTTTATTTATTTCTATTCCTCTTCTTTTCTATTTTTTTACTGTTTTCTTTTCATTCCATTTCTTTTCTTTTAAAAATATGAAAAATATATATACAATTTTGATCAAAAACTATAACAAACTGACAAAACATAATTTCGGTTTACATTTGGTCCAAACTCAGGCATATTTTCTCAAAATAGATTCAAATGTTGAGTTCAGTTCTTGTTGGAGACACTCAGTAGTTTTGGATTCTGCCGCTAGGGGGCAGCAACACCCCAAACTTCATTCACTCCCGCGCGAAGATTCGTTCTACAAAATCGAGATGTCCCGAGAGGTCTGCGCATGCGCAGTAGGTGCATCTGTAGCACAGTGGAACACACAATCGCACTATATATTATGTCTATGGGTTTTACAACTCTGGTTAGTGAAATTACAAACTGTTTTGTTTTATTTTATAAATCTACTCAGAGGACTTCCAGGGAAACTGCAGAAACGTAATTATAAAGAGGGATTTTCTGTTTTTTTTTTTTTTATAAAACTTGTTTAAAATCGGCACTTGTGTTTCATGGTGGAAAAAAAGTTATTTAAATTTAAAAGAAGTAAGAAAAACTAAAAAACCCAAAACAATTATAATGTATTATGCTGTACAACAACAACAAAACCAACATTTTTGGATAGAAAATTCATATTTTTATACCTCCCAGCTGTCTAAAGCTCCAAGCACAGAGCAAACATGCTTATTTATGCTCTTTTTAGCACATTACAGACACGTTTATATTCTATTTTGCTCTATTGTTATTTGTTTTTTGCACTGAGGTGGTGACTCGTTCAGTTTTACTGCCCAGCGTCTCTTTCTTATCAGTCTGTCTCACACTGAGTGACCAGCAGGGGGCGCATTAACTCCACTGATGCCTCAGGATCAGCAGAAAATCCGATCTCACACTTGAACTCAGATCCAGATGGAAGATAAAGATCCGGGAATTTTAAGACTTCAGGAGTAATTATACAAATATTTCTACATATATACAAAAATAAAGAAAAGAAAATATTCACTAATTATTGCATAGATAATATTTTTAAACATTTACAAGCGAATAGAATCATTTGTGAATGTATGTATGTGAAGAATAATTTAAAAACATAACAAACATAATTAGTTTCAAGTTTTATTCTGTTGCATTGGATTAAGCCAAATAATAAAGGTAAACAAATAATTGTTTTGAGCTGCTGCAGATCATATCTAATCTAAAACGGGGATTAATCAAGCAGAAACGTAATTGAATAAATAAATAAATAGGTTTTTAAATTATTATATAATTTAAAAACACATTTTTTGAGGAAATAATTTATTTTCTCAGTTTTTCTAAAGAATATTAAGCTGAAAGTTTCTTTTTTTTAATAAATGTATTTTTATGAATTGTTTTTTGCCAGAGATGAAAATAAATCAATGTATCTGATTATAAAAGTATAAATAAATGGCAGTACGAGAAAATAAATGTTACTGTTTAAACTGAGAAAGCTATAAATAATAAATATTCTGTAGAAAAAAGAAATAAATCAAATGTATTGTGTGTCTGTAACAGCTGCTCCTCATATCGCAGTGGATCCGTTTGGTTTGTTTCTCAGGTAATTCTCTGGAATAATAATAATAAGTATAATAATAATATAAATAATAATAACTTAAAACAAAAACTATTTAAAAGTGGTTAATAACTGATGTTGAAGTTTAATGACCTGATCGTCTCCACGCGTCCTCGTGCGCCGCAGACATCCTGATTTCCTTTGATTCCTGCATGAAGACAAACGCAGCTGAGAGAAAATATTTTTTCTGTTATGTGATTCAAAAAGTCCTTAAAGACATTAATGCACGTTTAAAAGTAAAACAAAAATAAGGAAGTCATCGAGTTTGTTGCGTCACAAACACATAAACTATGGAGGGAATTAATTATTTAAATTAAGATTAAAAAACGAAAATAACTAAATATGTTATTTATTTATTTGCATTAAAAACATTTAAATTGTGACAAAATATGTTTTTATTTGTAGTTTTAATTAAAAGTATATTTTTGGAGGATATTTTGTTTGTAAGTTTTGCTGGTTTTGCTTTTTTAAATTTTCTTTTATTTTTTTTCTCCAAAAAAACAGAAGTTAATTGATTAAAAAGTAAAAAAATGTTTTAAGTTAAAATGTTAAATCCTATTTTAAGAAGATAATTCTTGCAAAAAAATTTAGCATTTTAATATTTGAAAATAAAATATTTGACCTAAATGAGAGTCCAATTGAATTTTATATTTAAGAGAAAAAAATCCCTCCAGTTCCTGGTTACAGTGACTCAAAGACCACGTGACCAGCGCAGTCCTATAAATACTTTTGAGAGCAAAGGAGGGTAGAGTGACATTGTGGTCGGATACCTTCCCAATCTCGTGCGTAAAAGCTGTTTGGCGAAGACATTTGGATAACCGACAAGAAGTAGCCTGACGTGATCCCCGCGCACGGAACGAGACACTGACCTGTCGCTTTGCGCGCGTGACAATCCCCAAGTTTTGGTTCCTTCGGCCTTGACAGAGCGGCGGCGGGAGGCAGGAAGGCGCTGGACGCACAGGTCAAAGAGTTTTCTGTCTTTCTCGTTGATTCTAGCCATGCGCGCGTGCGTTAGTTGGAGATAAAGCTGTGTGGTTGCAGGGAGCAGGGGAGAGTGCGCGCGCGCTCCCGCTCTGAAGCACGAGACAGGGAAGGATGACTTTGGGGACGGATATGTCCGACAGCTCTGCTTTGTCCGAGGACGTGGACATCGATGTGGTCGGCGGGGACGTGACGGTGGGGAAGGACGGGACGTTCATCCACCGGGAGTACGACTCGGACGAGCACGCGGCCGACGGGGCAGCGTCTCCCGCGGAGCCGCCGGGAGCCGGCGCGGAGGCAGGCGCCGCGAGCGCCGACAAACCCCGGAAAAGCGCGCTGGTGAAGCCGCCCTACTCCTACATCGCGCTGATCACCATGGCGATCCTGCAGAGCCCCAAGAAGCGCCTGACGCTCAGCGAGATCTGCGAGTTCATCAGCAACAGATTCCCCTACTACCGGGAGAAGTTCCCCGCGTGGCAGAACTCCATCCGCCACAACCTGTCCCTGAACGACTGCTTTGTGAAAATCCCGCGGGAGCCCGGGAACCCCGGGAAGGGCAACTACTGGACCCTGGACCCCGACTCCGCGGACATGTTCGACAACGGGAGCTTTTTACGCAGGAGGAAACGCTTCAAGCGGCACCAGAGCAACGAAATCCTCAGGGACTCCGGCGGCTTCCTGCCGGGCTTTGGATACGCGCCATACGGATACAACTACGGACTGCAGCTGCAGAACTTCCACGGCGCGTACCACCCGCACCCCTCGGGCGGCTCCTTCCCGTTCCCAAACTCCCACTGCACCTTGCCCGCGTCCGCCTCCATCTTCCCCGCGCCGCACCACCTCCCCTCCCTGCTGGGGGCCAAACCCTTCTACCCCCAGCTCAGCCCGTCCCTGCCGCCCCTCAAGACGGACTCGAGCGGCCCGACCCGGCCCTCGTTCTCCATCGACAACATCATCGGGGCGTCCAACTCCAGCAGCGGCGCGTCGTACGGCGCGCACGCGGGCGGCCAGGCGCAGATCCTGGCCATGCTGACCCCGGCGCTGAACTTACCGCCGGAGAGCGCGCCGCAGACGCAGACTTTTCCCACCAAAAATATCAACACTTGTCCTTTCTGAAGATTTTTCAAATTGGGAACTATTAATAATGAGAATAAAACAATATTTTGACGTCGTTGTAAAATAATTGGAGACGAAAAACTGAAAAAGGAGCTTATTTATGGGTTGTACATAGGGAGAAAAAACAGGAAAAATGATCTTGTTTTGGTTCTGCGGCCTCCATTCAAACACAAAATGAAGATATTTAAAGTTTTCAGTGACGACTTGGATTATTTCCATTTTTATAAATATAATTGAAGCTTTCTATTGTGTTCTTTTTGGGGAAATGGCACTGTTGTTGTTGTTGTTGTTGTTGACATAGCGAGGGCAAAAACTCAGGTTTTGACTTAGAAAGCACATGAAAACCCGCCAAAAGGGTTCTGAAATTCAAATAATCATATTAATAATAATAATTTGGGCCTCCTTTACGGTGAACTTGTGACTCTATCATTTCATGTTGTGATCTCAGAGCCTTTTACTGACAGCTGAACCTGTGAAACATCCGGTTGTGTCATGTGTAGATAAACGCTTCAATGTTTATAGGTCATTTCTGTTGTAATGAAGAGATTAATAAATGTTTGTGAATTCAATAGATTTTATTTATTTATTTAAACCCTTTTTTATTGTTTCCTAAACACAATCCGATTTATTTAAAGAGTTTAAATTGAAGGCGCTTCTTTTTTTTTAGTCTCCAATTAGTCTAAAGTGTGAGAAACGCACAAAATTCTGTTTCCAACTGAATCACGCAACAGTGCGCAAATGCGCCTCCTGTGTGGCTTCTGCTCGTTTGTAAAGAACATTTTTTTCCTGCAGCTACAAAGGCCCCAAATGAATGGGGACGTTCGCGGGCCTCGGCGCTCTGTAATTGAAAGTGAAGACGGATCTCGCCGCGCTCTTTTGGGGCTTTCGTTACTAATTTGTAGCAGCATTTTTCATCAGGGTCCTAATCCGCCATAATGCGTCTTTTTGGCCCGTTTGTTGATGTTGTCAGCGCGGACCCCTGGCCTAAGTGAGTGAATGTGCGCGCAGCGAGCGGTCCCACGCCTGCAGGCGGGATCAGCCACACGCATTTAGAGCCTGAAAAGCAATCTTCTCAAAAGGCCCTCGGGTTTGCGCCCGCTTTCAGCTCCGCCGGGACTCAGAGAAAGGGCGCAGTGGGACTTTTCAGACATGTTTCCACACAGAAGGGCGCGCAAAGGCCTCTTTATTTACCAGATCTGTGCGCAAATGGCTAAATGAGTTTGTGGGTGTTTTGACAGATGATTATTAAGGATGAAGGGTGGGAGGGCTGACTCCCACCCTTTAAAACGAAAACATGTCCCTTTTCTTTGCCCCCCTCCCCCTCTTTTAATTCTCCTCGCTTGTTAGCGCGCCGATAAAAGTCTCACGGATTTGGCAAATAATTTTGATTAGCGCCTCTCCCGCTGGATCCGCAGCGTTAATGGATATCCTCCACGTATAATTTGGAGAGTAAATGATCTGGAAAAAAACACACCAGCAGACTATTGAAGTTTTCTCCGCACCGCCGCCCTGACAGGGAGTCATTACGCACCGCATCAGACCATTAAAATCCACATCAAGCGTCTGTTGGGTTGGTTCGAAAACATTTAGAGAACGAGAGGAGCCAATAAAAATCTCACAGCACCAGATAGCACCCGCGCGCGCACCTCCAGAATAGACCGAATTCAGAGCTCAGCCGCGCGCGCCTCATCCAAACTCCATGAAATGTATCCGGAGCGAATCTCACCCTGTAATTGTTGTTCGCAGCGAAACGGGTTATCATCCGCGCCTATAAATTGACGGGTTAATTCTGTTTTCCGCGCGGTTGTCACTTTTGAGGGGGGAGGGAGGGAGGGGGGGACCACCCACGGGATCAACACCAGAGCGCGCGTCCTCGTTTTTAGGCACCACAAAGACATCAGTCATCTTTGGACACGTTTTCTCAAACAGAATAAGGGCTTCATGAGAGGCGAAGTGACAGCCAAATGACTCAACACTCACCGCAAACACGTTCAGACATTTCGAGCCGGTTCCCAGCCTCAAATAACCGCTTCCATATGGCGCGTTGCTGCGTCAAACCCGCGTTTGCGCCACCACGTTTATTTATAGCCTTCAGACCTAAAGACGATTATTGTTATTATTATTATTAGATCAACAGCAGCTGATCGATGCATCAAATGATGAAAGGAGGACAAATGCGCGCGTGCCACCTTTTCTTCTACAAGATCTGTGCGTAAAACTGAAAACTTTTTATTTTTGGTTCGACTTTTTCAAAACTTAAAATAGAAGGTTTCAGTTTAATTAATCAATTCATCCAATTAAGTCACTTAAATTATAATTAGTTTCTTTATTATTTACTCTATTTACTATTGTAATCTATTTATCCTAATAATGTTGTTTTTTGAATTATTTATTCTCATGTCTTGTATGACATCTTGTGTCGCGTGAGCGCCCACACACTGTAAAAAGTGAAACATTGGTTCAATTAACAAAAGTTTTGTCATTTAAAAATATAAATTATTATTATTATTTTCAAGTTGAGTAAACTATCAACAAAAATCGGAAATTTATGAAAATTATTAATTTTGAATGTAATAAATTGCAGAACTTGTGTTCCCTCCTCCTGCAGAGGAGAAACGTTTTGCTGGCGGGCTCCGCCGCGGCCTCCCTCCCTCCTCCCTCCCCCCGCTCGTTTTTCGGTGTATCTGCTGCACCTCCCGCCATAAATCACCGCCGCCTCCCCTCCCTGCTCCTCCTGACCCCCCCTCCGTGTTTTTGCAGCAGACTGAGGATTCCTGCGCTTAATTAATTTAGTTTGTGTCAATAAAGCGGACAGTGAACTCCCCCATCATGTCTGGAAACACAATATTAACTTTAGAAGATCCGCGCCGCGCGCAACAGCAACAACATGACGAGCACCTGCTGCACCGAGACGAGATGAGGGATGGCGCGTGCACGGACACACGCGCCTGTGTACTGTAAAGGTGTTCACGGACAATCAGAACATGCAGGTGATGCTCGTCCACCTGTCTGTCCAACTAACGCGGAAATGTTCGTCAAAGTTGCTCCACTAAACAGTTTGTTTATTCTAAATGTTTTTAAAATCTGAATTTCTTGGGTTAAAGGACACATTTCCTTCCTGAAATAATTAAAAACTGTCTTTCTGCTTTTGAACTAGAGTAGAGTTTGTGGAAGAATGAGGACAAAAGACTGTTGTGCGTAATTACGCACAGAATTATTTGTGCGTAATTACGCACAGAATTATTTGTGCGTATTCTCGTTTATTTTCCTCAGGCATTTTTATTAATTAACAAAGTCATAGATTAGAGTTCCGTAAGTTTATTTTTTACTAAAAATTAATGTTGCTTCATGAAACTGATTCACGCATTAAGGCGCGGGAAACAGACACGCACAAAGACTCATTTGCTGCACCACTCTTTAACTTCTTTTTCTGTTTTGATTTGTTTCATTAAAGCTTTATTTTCCTTTTCTTAACTGTTTTCTATGGGTGTCATTACCTAGTAAACATTTTTTTCTTTCAAAAACACATCCCTATTTTCCTTTCTCCAAAGAAGGCCCTTCAGGAGCCTCTGGGCTCCACCTCCCCACGACGGGCCCTCGAACCTCCTCTAGCTGCTCCATCCTCTCCATCAGGCCGGCTTCTCTGTTGAATGAAACCCGCGTCCTCTGTCGCTTCACTGGGGAGTCGCAGCTGCCACAGGGCCGTGCGGGCGCATGCGGGCTTCTTCCCTTTGACCTTTGATGCCAGAATCAAGGATTCGCTTTCCCCACTCACCACACTGAGACCTGCGCCACTGAACATCCATGTCAATCCACGAGTTTTCAAAAAATGAACAAGTCAGAATAAAAGGAATAAACATCTGAACTCATTTATTTAAACACAACAGAATAAAATCACGCAAACAACTTTTTTAGAGAACTTAATCATATTAAGACCACGTGACCTCATGATTTCATAGATACTGTGTAAGTTGTTGGATGTAAAGCTAAACTATAAATAAACTCTGAAAGGTGAAAATGAAACTTTGCTTAAGCTGATATTTAATCTTCTTCAGCGTGAAAGTGTTTTTTTCTAAAGTCGAGGAAAACCTCGCGATAAAGTTGAAGTTTACTATCCAGAGTGAAATGCGATCAGGCCGAGGTCGCGGGGCCAAACTTTTTAAGACTAATGTTTGTTTAGAGAAGTGAGCGCTGTCTATGGGACTCCCCGTTCTCCCAGAATGCCGCGCTAATGTCTTTACCAGGCCAGACTGGACCACCAGCGCGCAGCAGCTCTGCACCGCGCGCGCGCACAGCCTCCTGTGGCCACGCGGGACTTCATCCGCGCACAGCGCATCTACCCCGGTGATCCACGAGATTAATGGTTGATAAAGTGCGAATCATTTAATCTTTCTTTTATTTTTCTAAAATGTGTTTCCACTCTTTGAAAGTCTTCTGAAAATAAATTTCATCTTGAAAGTGCCGCAGAAAATGCGCCTCCTCCGCTCGCAGCGCAGCAGCGTGTTTTCTTACAGTTTGTAAAATTGAATTAGATCTGCTGCGGAATCTGACCTCTTCCAGGACCCGCGCAAACTCCTCCTCGGGTGTTTTCTCAGCTGCGCATGTCATCAGCAGACGGTGTGTCCGTGCCGTCCGTTTCTGTCTTTACCGCCCCTCTCCTCCTCCTCCTCCTCCTCCCGCCCCGTTCCAAGTCCCGTCCACACCTCAGCCCCCCCACCCCTCTGAGACGCCAACCACCGGCGTTGATCCGAGCCCAACTGCAGGGAACCGTGCAGACCTCGAGCACCAAACCCTCTGGATCGGTCAGCTGCTTCATCATGCACGAGCAGGGGCGTGCTTAGCAGTTTGGGGGGCCCGGGCGAACAATAAGAGGAGGCCTCTGCTGTGGTTGTTTCATCAAATCCTTAAGACGTCTTAAGATTTTATTTTTATTGAAAGAATTTAAATTATGTAAATAAATAAATATAAAAAAGTGGGAAAAGACACAAAAATACTGAATTGTGGAACAATTCCGTACGGACAGATTTCAAAGATGACAAGTTTCTGCCCCTCCGTTTACATTTCTTCTCTTTAAATTCTCGACGTCCTTCGTCTTCTTTTATATTTCCTTTGATTCTGTTTTTCTTTTGTCTGTTTTGTCATTTTTCTTGCACTGTTTGGAAGTGTAGCAACCGCTTATTTTTGCATTCTCGTTCCTTTTTTCACTCATGGTTGATTACCTTTTTTTCTTTCAAACTCTTTAAAGAGTTTTTGCTGTTGAGAGAATATTTAATCGCTGCACATTTACGAGGGACAATGAATTTGATTACCTTAATTGAGAAAGGGAGAATGCATACTAAGATAAAAAAATATAACTTGAAGAATTGCATTTCCTACGATAATACTAGTGTGATACTCAAATACTGAAGATGCTGAAGCTTTTCGCTGAAAAAAGTGAACTTTAATTGCTGAAGAGATGAAAATGCAAAATGTTAAATTTGCTAAAAGGTTGTAAATTTTGTTAAAGAACTATAAAAGAGTGCTGAAGTTGACCTAAATTTCTAAAAAACTTGTAGTAAAATTGCTTAAAATCCCTAATCCGTGCCAATTTTGCTTAGATATTTAACGTGTTGAATAAATACTAGCTAAACTCCAAAATATCCCCAAAAAACTTTAGTAGATGCCAAATTGGCCAAAAGAGTTAGCTCGTTGCTGAAATATTCGCTAAACTCCAAAATAGCCTAAAATTCCTCAGTAAACCAAATTAGTCAAAATCGTTAGAATGTTGCTAACATAGAAGCTAACTTTCAAATTAGCTCCCAAAAAACCTTAGTAGATAACAAATTAGTTTAAAAAACACACACACATTAGCATGTCGCTCAAATATTGGCTAACCTCCAAATTTTAACAGAAAAAAACTTAGTAGATAACAAATTAGCCACAAAAGCTTCCTCATTGCTTACATACTAGCTAAACTCCAAAATAGCCTAAAATCTTAAAATGTTATCCTAAAAAAAATCCTAAAAATGTTAGCCTGTTGCTAAAATGGAAGCTAAACTCAAATTAGCCAAAAACGTAAGCATGTTGCTTAAATAGAAGCCATAAAAGAATATTTTTAATTTTTTTTTTTAAGTCTTCAGCTTGGGGTCCCTCAAAAGTTCGGGGGCCCAAGGCGGCCCCCTACCTCTCCCGAATGGTAAGTCCGCCCCTGTGCACAAGTGTGATCTCACATGTGAAAATAAACCAGCCGGATTTCTTTGGAACAGCGTTATCGAGCTCGTTCTGGAGTTCAGGCGGTACTTGTGTCCTTGATGTGTGAAGGTCGTTCTTCATTTTTCTGTTCACACCATCAAGATATGACAGCCAAATAAATATGGATCTAGTGCTGTAACCGAACCGAAAAATCCAAAGTGCCCGATCCATTTCTGTAAATGATCCGTTTCTCTCAAGAAAAACAAACAGTCGCTCAAACTCTCACCCAGAGGACCCAGAAATGTTTTGTACATGTAAACAAAAAAAAAAGTCTTTCATTTTTAATACGTTTCTTGGCTGGAGATCGAACAGTTTCCAGAGACAGATGGATCCTTTTCTTCTTGCAGAAGGGACTGAATGGAAGAAGTGCAATTGAGCAGAAGAAAGAGCGATTTGCTGCTGCTGAGCTCTGAGGAGCAGCAGCTGAAACAAAGCTCCCATGCAGGCAGCCTCTTCACACAGGAGGCCCGCGGTGCAGCGGGGAGAGGTTCTCGTCTGAATGTGTCCTGGAAGCACAAACTTCCCCAAAACTCTCGATGCAACCACAACTTTCTGCATGTTTTGCAAAAGGAGAACTGGTAATATTCCTCCTCTATTAGCTTAAATACCCGTTTTTGTGCAGTTTCCTATGAAAAAACAGGAATCCTCGTGTTTCATCATCTTCTTTGCAGCCCGAGTTCAATTAGAAATGATGCCTCATAAATAGGCGGCGTCATTATGGCTTATTTTATTGCGTCGGTTCGCGAGTAAAAAGCGTGCCTCTGAGTGTGATTGCAAGAAAGTTCAGAGAAAGCCGAGGTTCAAAGGCGAGCCAAATGAAAAGGCCGAGAGATGATAAAGCCACTCCGAGGCCTCTCGCCGAGGAGAAATGTCACATGTAAAGAAGGGAAGCAGAGCAAAGAAACAACAGTCTGCACAGTGAGAGGCTGATGCAGGGGCGGAGTAGCCCCAGATTGCACTCTAAGTAGAGGTAAAGGGGCATCTGATCATGTGTATGTGCATATGTGTGTCCCTGCGCATTTGGATGGGGGGAGGTTAATGATGTTCATAAGTAGTAGAGTCATTTCACGGGCCCAGAGGCGCGGCGGGATGATGGATTGGGAGCTGAAGGGGCGAGCAGATGGGTAAGTAGAGAAAGTGAGGTTAAGTGGCATTTAGATGCTGCAGATCTAAGTAGATCGAGAGTACGGGTGCAGCGTGGCGGAGGGTGAGTGACAGCCAAAGCAGCCTGGCAGCCGCAAACTAGTTTTCAAAGAGTGCCACCAACACGTATAATAATACTTGCATTTCTGACAGATTTGGAGGCTCTAAAGTTAAAGTGGCGCCGGTGCTCCGGATTTGATTCGGCCTCCTTTCCAAACGTATTTTTACAGCCAGGAACACAATTGTTTTACTGGTGTTTTGGAGGACGTGAGTGACCCAGGGTCTGATTACAAAGCCTTTGAAAGTTCTGTTTGTTGCTGAGGAAGCAGAAAGGTAAACGTACTTCAGCCTTTTTGTGTTAATGCGAGGGCTATGAACGTTAACGAAGGCGATTATTCCAAAAGAATTAACACATTAAAATGTGTTAAAGCAAATTAATTAAAAATACAGTCCTTACATGGCGTAAGTTAAAGCACGTCATCAGGTGTTATCCCACTCATACTATGGTCACTCACAAAATAAGTCACATGTGTAAAACTCAAGGCCCGGGGGCCGGATCCGGCCCTCCAGACCATTTTATTTTACTGTTCTTTTTGGCCCGATGTTATTGTGTGTTTATTTGTAACTTCTAAACTAAAAAAAACACCCTATAAAAACCTCAGTAAGTAACAAAAGTAGCTAAAAACGTTAGCATGTTGCTTAACTACTGGCTAAATTCCAAAATAGCTTAAATTCCTGAGTAAACTAAGTCAAAAACATCAGCCTGTCCCTAAAATAGAAGCTAAACTCTAAATTAGCCTGTAAAAACCTCAGTAGATAACGAATTAGCTAAAAAGGTTAGCATGTTGCTTAACTACTGGCTAAACTCCAAAATGGCTTAAATTCCTCAGTAAACTAAGTTTGTCAAAAGCGTTAGCCTGTTGCTAAAACAGAAGCTAAACTCTAAATTAGCCAATAAAAACACCAGTAGGTAAGTAACTAGCCCCAAAACGTTAGCATATTGCTAAAATATTAACTAAACTCCAAATCAACATAAAAAAACCTCAGATGATGCCAAATTAGGGAAAAAGCTAGCATATTGCTTAGGCTAAATGCTAGCTAAACTCCAAAATAGCAAAAAATTACTCGGTAAACTTAATAATTAAAAAATATTAGCCTGTTGCTTAAATAGAAGTAAAACTCTAAATTAACCTAAAACCCCCCAGTAGATAACCCCCAGTAATAACGGTTAGCTAAAAAAGCTAGCACATTGCTTAGGCTAAAAACATTAAAATACCCAAAAATTCCTCAGTACACTAAATAAGTCAAAAACGTTAGTTCTTGTGGCCAAAAAAAAAGTATTGTGATTAATCGCAATTAATTTCCTCCAATTTATGATTAAAAAAAATGTTTGCGATTAATTTTTCCCCAGTTTGCGATTAATTTTTTTAATCTATTCCCCAGAATACCCGTTTAAATGTTTGTTTAGACCCACTCTATAGGTGGTTTTGACTTGTTATTGTGGCAAAAAAAAGGTGTGGCGATTAATTTTCCCCAATTTGCGATAAAGAAATTATTGTGATTAACTTCTCCCAGTTTGTCATTGAAAAAATAATCACGATTAATTTTTCCCAGGTTTGCGGTTAATTTGTTAACATTTTAAATTTATTCCCAGCCCTAGTGAATACCCTTTTAAATACGACCCATTCTATTGGCGTTTTTGATTTGTTCTTGTGGCAAAAAAAAAGTATCGCGATTAATTCCCCCCAATTTGTGATTAAAGAAATAATCGCGATTAATTTTTCCCATTTTGCGATTAATTTGTTAATTTTTTTTAAACCGATTCCCGGCCCTATTGAACACCCTTTAACGTGTTTGTTTAAAGACCCACTCCGTTGGTGTTCTTGACTTGTTATTGTGGCGTTTCCCTGATGATGGAGGAAAATCCATCCATCCATTTTCTTGACCGCTTCTTCCCTTTCGGGGTTGCGGGGGTGCCGGAGCCTATCCCGGCTACTGATGGGCGAAGGCGGAGTACACCCTGGACAGGTCGCCAGTCTGTCGCAGGGCCTCAATCACACACATTCACTCTCACATTCACACCTAGGGGCAATTTAGAGTCACCAATTAACCTATGAAGCATGTTTTTGGACGGTGGGAGGAAGCCGGAGTCCCCGGTGAAAACCCACGCATGCACGGGGAGAACATGCAAACTCCACACAGAAAGGTCCCAGCCGGGATTCGAACCGGGGCCTTCTCGCCGTGAGGCGAGAGCGCCAACCACTGCACCACCGTGCAGCCCGATGGAGGAAAATTTACCTTAAAATTGCAATTCTGAGTATTTCTTTATTTCAATAGTTTTGAATCAAGAGCAGATGCAGAAATACAGTTTGAAATAGCTTGTAGTTGTTAAACTACAATCGCTGGCCTACAAGCTCCGCCCCATTCTGATGCATCCACTTCTAGACAAACAGATCCACAAACGTCTTTGTTTTCCTGGTCTGAGCTGGAATCTGGGCGGCTGGATCGCTCCGATATCGCTCACCATTTTTTGCACCGCTAATTTCACCTTCAAGGTGTGAGGGGCTGTAAGCTAGCAGGAGAGATTGTAAACAAAGAGATGATGGGAAATGAGGGCAGGCTTACACCATGACACAACTCAGGAATTTCTAGGGAACTCCTGCAGAAGATTTTTGGTTTGGGGTAAAAACGGCATCATCCTAATTAAAAATCCTGTGGGAACAATTAAAAATAGATCAAAAGATGAAATGAGCGGGACAAAAAAAGGCAGAATTTAATTCTCGTCATGGCAAAATCTGTTGCCCAACTTTAAGAAATGGGGACATTTCTTAATTTCTAGGCACATATTTGAAGCCTAAACAAGGACAGCAGATAAAGACTCTACATAACCACCGAGTCATTTGAAAATAAAAGAAAAGGGTTGAAAGTCTTGCACTGTGACGTCCCTCGTCTGTGGAACCACAGTGGAGCGTTTAACTCTGATTAGGACGTGATCCCCTCCTGGTCGGAGCACTTACTGGCTGAGCCGCTCAGAACGAGGGAGGCCACACAGCGAGGAGCTTCCAGGAGGAGGAGGAGGAGGAGGAGGGAGGCGAGCTGTGTTCAGGCTGTTTTTCTTTGCTCGTACTGGGACGGCCGGCTGGTCCAGACTGGCTGCCAGGGTGGCAGGCTTGTCACGGTCCTGTCAGAGCGCTGTCGCTCTCCATTGTGGCGGCGTGGAATTGATGAGGTGCAGCAACAGGAAGAGGAAGGAGATGAGGAACTCAGTGAGGACTGTTCAGCATTCTTGTGAATTAAATGGTATTTTATTGGGAAATAATGACATAAATCGGTTTAGCCTTTTTTATAAAACAAACTCCTTTTTGATCCGAATTCATCAAAGAAAAAATGGCCGTATTAAACCTAAAAAACATCCAACAATTGACCTCAGGACATCAAATTTCCGACTTTCCAAACTTCTCACACTCTGGAAAATCAGGCAGGAATTTGATCGAGTCATAAATCTGTGATCCTTCACGAAGCTCCTGCTGTTTCAGACTTCCTAGACGGAGATAGAAGATCCCACCTGCTGCTCCCAGTTATTCCAAAACAGTTTAGCAAATAAAACCTCGTTTTTTTAATGATCTGTTTTGACTTCTCAGACCCTCATAAATGCTGCCGTCCATCTTTAAATTTCATTCTGCGAGTGAACTCTCCGTCTCTCAGTTGTTTTATCTTTCTGTATCTTTCATTCACAGTTTTCTTCTTGTTTTGCTGCGATTTGCCTCAGATTTCTGCCTGCAGCTCCTGCTGCCTCCCTGGATGGAGGCTGAGAAGGGTCATTCCTGGGTGAGAGATATCACTTCACACCTATCTCCTTCCTTTTTCACCCTTTCCCCTCTTCTTGACCCTCTGTTTGCCTTTGGGATTTTTTTTCTCTTCAGTCCAGTTTTCTTTTCTCCAGACATGACTCCTCTTTTTCCAGTTTTTCATTTTTTTATTGCAAAAAAAAAAAAAAAAAAATCTTAAGCAGTTTCAATCCTTCAACGTTCAACAATGTGTTCATTTTTATTAGATAAACATAAACATTTCCTGACATTTCTTGAAGCAATTTTCTCCATGGAGCCAATAGAGCACGTGTCAAAGTCAAGGCCCGGGGGCCGGATCCGGCCCTCCAGATCATTTTATTTTATTGTTATTAATGACCCGATGTTATCTTTTACTTATTTCTAACTTGTATAATTTTGACAAAATATATTTTTATGGAGAGTAAAATACTAAAAGTTATTTAAGGTTTAGTTTGATTTATTCTGGAATAATATTCCTGACTTTTTATTATTATTCATAGTTATACAAAAAAAGTTACAGTTTTAAAGTTTTCATAATTGGCATTCTGCCAGCTTTTTCGTCTATTTTGGCATTTACTAATGTGACACAGAATGTGTTTTCACATTATAAGTTTTGGCGAAATACACTTTTCCGCCATGGTGGCGTTTATATTTTAGGTACATGCTAGCTGTTTAGGCTAATTAAGGTTTTTTCATTTTTTAGGATATTTTGAAGTTTAGCCATTTTTCAGCTACATGCTAGCATGCTAGCTTGTTTGGCTAATTTAGTTTATATTTTTTTAATACGTTTTTTAGGCTGTTTTAAAGTTTAGCCATGTTTTCAGCTACATGCTAGCTGTTTTAGTTAATTTAGGCTTTTGTAGGTTTTTTTTTAAGGATATTTTGAAGTTTAGCAATTTTTTAAACTATATTTTAGCTGTTTTGGCTAATTTAATCTTTTCTTTTTAGGTTTTTTAGGCTGTTTTGGAGTTTAACCAATCTTTCAGCTACATGCTAGCTGTTTTGGCTAAATTAGATTTTTTTTCTGTTTGTTTTAGAATATTTTAAAGCTTATCTTTTTTTTTTTAGCTACAAGCTAGCTGTTTTGGCTAACCTAAGTTTTTTTTATTTTTTTATTTTTTTATTTATTTATTTTTTTTAGGCTAATTTGGCTTTTAGATAATATTTTAGCTGATCATCAATTTCAGCCTCTTCAGCGGCCAAATTCAGCTATTCACACTAGCATTATTACAGGTAATGCTATATATCTAGTTCATAAATATGATAAAAAAGTTACAGTTTTAAAGTTTAAAAAACATAGTTTTGGAGTGTTCAATGAATGTTTATCCTGTTCGGCCCGCGACCTAAGGTGTGTTTTGGATTTTGACATCCCTATAATAGAGGAATAAATTAAGTCTGTGAGTGAGAGTGATTCGGAGGGATCGAATGCTGGAAAAGGACGTTGCTCAAGGACACGAGAAACATAAAGAAGGAAAAGAGACATAAAAGGGGTAAAAGATGGACAGGCCAGTGTGTGTTCTTGTGGGGGGCAACTTAAGGGATCATCTTCCCCCCGAAGCCCCTCCCTGGCCCCAGCCAGAAGCCTCGAGGGGTCCCTGGGTTCCTGAGGAAAAACATCTCGGCCCCCATCACCCCTGAACCCGGCGCTGGGCTGTTTACCTTGGCTTGGCCGCCTGACAGCTTTACTGATGTTACATACAGGCACACGGGGACCCGGAGTCGGGGAGGGAGTGGGAGCGCAAGGACAGAGGTGGAGGAGGATGGAGAAAGAAGGAGCAGGGATGGTGGCGAGGGATGAGGGGAGGAGCAGGAGGTGTGAGGGAGCCCCGGTGTTGGTTTACCGCCGTGGTATCACCAGCATCAGATCCTTTCTGCAGAGCTGCTCTGAGGGTAAACCGAGTCCAGAAGAAACATCATCGGGCAAAAAGCCTGAAACAAAAGACACTCATTTTCATTAGCTCCATCATTACGGTGATAAAAAACTTTGTTTTGAGGAGGATTTCTCAGAAAACCTTGAACTGGAGACGGGGGGGGGGGGGGTTTACGGAGGTTTGCTTTTAAATGCAATTACTCTTTGCTAATGTTATTTTAAACTTATTCTTAAATGAATTTGGATTTGATATATCAAACATTTAATTAAATTAAAGTAAATAAATTCACTGCAAAATAAGGGAGTTGCTAGTTAATTGAAGCACTTAACATTATATTAATAATTTTGATTGATATTCTTTATTGCTACTGTGTAATGGGATTCGAATTTGTTAATATTTATTGCTATCATTATGTGTGCTTTAGGGTTTTTACCTATTGACAGCTGACTGACAAAATTGAAATTAAATGGAAAATGATCTCAACCCAGCGGGCGAAGCCAGGTGGGCCCCACATGGTTTACAAGTGGCAAGAAAATGTGGGTCCCAATTGGGTTTGTCCAAAGTTTCTGTGGGTTAGCTCGTTTCGCTAGTCAGCTGCCTGGTGTAAAGCGGAGGGTGCTAGCAAACTCCACTGTAGCATGCTAGCAAACTCCACTGTAGCATGCTAGTGAGCTCCACCGTAACATGCTAGCAAACTCCACTGTAGCATGCTAGCAAACTCCACTGTAGAATGCTAGCAAACTCCACTGTAGAATGCTAGCAAACTCCACTGTAGCATGCTAGCAAACTCCACTGTAGCATGCTAGTGAGCCCCTCTACAGTGAGCTAGCGAGCTCCACTATAGCATGCTAGCAAGGTTTGCTGTAGTGAGCTAGTGAGCTCCACTGTACCATTTTAGCAAGGTCCGTGAAAGCAAGCTCCATTGTAGCATGCTAGCGAGCGACATTGTAGCATGCTAGCGAGCTCCTCTATAGTGAGCTGGCGAGGTCTGCTGTAGCAAGCTCCGCTGTAGTGAGCTAGCGATAGCATAGCGAGCCTACCCACTGAGCGTCCGCTTAAGGACAAACCCATTCGGGGGTTTGTTCCCACTTTTAAACCACATGTCGCCCACTTTTCTTTGCTGGTTGGGAAGTGGCAGTTTGAGTAAATCAACCTTCAACTTTGGATGCTCATCCCTTTTTATCTGTGGGAAAAAAAAAAAATTAGGAAACACTCGACACCGCCCCCTTTCATTCACACAAATGAGGTTGGAAAAAAAGTCACAAAATTCTGTCTGAACTTTACAAACAAAGATTTCAAACCAGTTTTCTGAAAAACATTAGGAAAATCCGTTCATGTTTTTCAGACTTTAAAAGCATTTATTGCAATGTTTTTAACAGGAATTAGAATCTCCTCCTCATGCCTGACAGTTTGTCTGTTTGTAGGCGTCTGTTTGTCCATCTCCGAGCGGCGGCGCGGTGCTGGGCTCGGCGCTGGGCTCGGCTCGACCGCAGGGGTTTGTGCGATGGGGTGGGAGGTCTGTGTTTTGTAGCTCTGAGCTCCTAAGTCTTGTTTGTCTGTCCCGAGCAGCTGGACAAGCTGTAATAATACAAACAGGCCTTTGAACAGGCTGCTGTGTTGTGAGGATCTGGGTTCGGTTACATCCCACACACTTCACAGACACACACACACTCACGACTGGCAACAACACAGACAAATAAATTGATGCCAAAAACACATGTTCCCAATCTCACGAGCAGAGGTTTGTGTGCACATGAGAACATGCTCGGCAGTCCACTAAACACAACTCCCCCTGATATCTGCCCGTCCGGCGTGATTGATCATCCTAAAGCCGCCCGTCACTCCGGCGGACGGCCTGTTTGCCTGTCTCCCCTGCGTGTTTGTTTGTTTGTTAGTTTGTTTGTGTGGACGTACGGGCGGCGTGCTTGTTGTTTGTTTAGGGCGGATCATTTGTCACAATAAATCATTAGGGAGGGACGCGCTTGCACTTTTGAGCGGCGCGGATGGCTTTTCCAGTCCTTCTCAAACCCATTTAGGCTTAGACAAACACTTGAGCCCCGCTGAGCCGTCGGCCTCACACGCCGGAGGGGGCGGAGCCCGAAGAGAGAGTGAGAACGGGGGGCAGAGTTGACTTCTTCTGACTCCACCGCATTGACAGATGACTTCCCCTGTCATTATGCAATGGAGTTGTTGGGTTTGCTGGCTGAGCCTCGGTGCTCTCTCCAGTATACGAGTGGACGGGGAATTGGGCTGTAGCCTGGTCACGGCCTGGTCAGCCCCCCGGGGACCGAGATCACATTCAGGGCAGAACGAGAGGAGCTGGGGGTGTCCGTTCACACAGCCCAACCATTTGATCCGCACCAGACTTTAGAACGCGCAACGTGTTCAAGGATTCAAGGATCTTTACTGTCTGTTCATGATAAAGTGAAACGAAATGAGTAACTTTGGTCTCTGAAAAGCAATAAATAAAATTAACTATTAAACTAAAGTGCAAGAAAAAAGTGTAAACTTTCACTGGCTGATCAGTTGCTGCACTCCCCTCACCCCCCTCTTTACCCCGTTATCCCGGTCAAAGCTGCACTTGACAGTCATTTAAAAAATCCCTTTTTCGAAAGGCCTGCTTTTCTTTTGGGTTTATCTCTATAGCAACCATTTTGTTTTTTAGTCTCTTGGGGGTGACGAAGAGATCTATGTCATTTTTGGAGAAATCTGCAAAAGTAGAATTTTGGATTTCCTTGGCAACCAAAGATTGTTTTCTTCTTATTGTTAAAGGGTAACCAAACCCTAAATTAGCTTTTTTGCCTGTTGATCTCCATAATGGGGCTTAAAAAGTGGAGTCTGTTGCCACATTTTTGACAGTTAAAAATGAAACTGTTTATATTCTGAAATTATAGTCTAAACCTGTATATGTGCTGCCCCCTACAGGTTGAAAAGGGTATTACAGTTGAATTTTGTGATTCGTCAACTGGTGGTCCTACGTCATTTCTAAAGTTTCACGTCATCGTGCTGTGCAGCTCCAGTATAAAAGCCATCTTTGAATCTGTAACGGTCGGTCGTTATCGTGTTAGCTTTAGCACGGCTAGTCGGTGTTTTTACTTTGGCCGTCAAAGATCTACCGGCTTGCATTACTTTCCAGTGGGCTTAGAAGTTAGACAACAGCAATTGAGTTCAATTTGCACTGAATCCAACAAACTCCGTCCTGTTGATTGGAGTTTGTAATGAACGTTTCACTCCGGATTGTTAGTTTAATACGTTAGCCTTTATTAGCTTATGATGCTAGCTTCAATTTACCACTCTTATACACGGGTGCAAACCCTCAGATATGTTTCCTCTGCCAGAATTTGTATCCCCTTTCGCTAGCTTCATTGATTTGTTTTGTAACAAATCAAATCGGTCGGGCATTAAAGAGGGAAATCCTCAATCTCCACAGAAGATTCTGTGGTGAAACCATAGACATTTATTACCATTATATTATCACATTATATCACAATATACAATCAATAGTGAAACTGGCATCAATTTGCTCTTCATTGCTTTCAATTATTAAAGACTCGGCGTAGCCTCCCTTAGCCCCGCCCCCTTTTTGCTTTTATTTAATCTGAGCTGAGAGTGAAGTCAGCCTCCAACTGTCCTGTTGTGTTACCCTTTAACTACGCCCATATTCTAAAATTTTTTCATATTGAATTTTAGATCTTTTTTGTTCAGGTTGAACAAAGTACTAATGTGTTGAATTTTTTAAATATTCTGATTAAAAAAAAGTGCCTGCAACAGGGAAACACCACTTTTGGGAGCTCGCCACGCTAACATTGTTCAAAATCGACAAACTTTAGAACTAACAGTTTTTCTCAAGTAGCTTCCAAATGAGGATATTGATAGAAAACAAGAGGCGAGGTCCACTGCCAAGAACAGGAGCACAGACGATCCAGCAAGAATATGAGGAACAACACGTGAATCACACTGTACCAAACATTTCTTTTCCCATGTCGTGCGAAAATGTAAAAATTGTCAAATTTCCCACTGTGCTACAAGTTTAAGGTCCTGTGGCCATCCAATAATTATTTTAGGACTTCCTATAGATATACTTTAGTTTTATGAATGGCTTTTTAAATATTGTTCAGTCCCATAAGGCGGGGCAAAATTTCTGCTCCAAGAGGCAGTAAAAAAGAAGAATTACCCATGGTCCTTCAGTCCAGGACTGCTGTGGGGTAGAATGACCTGGGATGACCTATTTGTCCAGATTGAGTTCAACAGATTGAGTTGAGGACAACATGAGGAAAGAGATTACTGTTTTCATCCTCAAGGATGAATCTGAGAAATGGAAGACAAAAAACTAAATTTCATAACAGCTCAATGCTCAGATATGTTTAAGTTTCCAAAAACATCAAATTAAAAAGAAACATTGATTTCAGTTTGAGGACAATCTCTTTAATACAAAGATGAACTTGTTATCTGCAGCCAAAAGGGCAGTGAGGCTTTGATCTGCCTGGATTATCCAGTCATAGGTTAAATAGAGTTTAACATCTGGCCCCCAAAACCAGCAAAGATAGTGTTTCAGGGATCAAGATAGGAGCACCAGAAACCCAGATAACCAGAAGGACAGAAGCTCCTCCTGATCAGATGTTTTGATAGGGTTGGCTTTGAGGTAAAAACAAAAGCTGAGACATGTTTCCCTACAGAGAATTCTCAGAATGCGTTTAGCAGGTAGAGCTCTTATAGGTACCTCAACATACATGTCTGAAATGCAAACATATGGGCAGGCTGCTGGGAACAGAAAGCAGCTGATTAACGGAGACAACAAAGGAAAACAGAGAAGGGATTTGGGTTACCAGAAACTACCAGAGACTTTTTAGTATTAGAAAGCAACATTTGTGTAAATAATGTGTGTTAATTTGACCAGGGGTCTCCAAACGTTTTCTTGTGAGGGCCATGCAACTCTTATAATCTCTGATGGGGGTCAGGGTCGATTTGTAGACTGACAGAAAAAGTGTAACAATCACATGCGTAAAGGTAAAGAGTTATAGTTTTCCAGAAAGCCTCACACAGCCTAAATTTAAATTATTCATTTCTGCAATCTTCACAGAAAAAATAATACTAAAACATTTTTAAAACTAGATATATAGCATATATAGATATATAGCTAGATATATTGCAATAGATTAATAGCTGAAGATGCTTGAATTATTGACTAAAAAACGCTAAAGCTGATAGCTAGCTAAAATATTTGCAAAGTGCCGAATTAACTCAAAAAATGTTAATCATCCAAAACAGTTAGCATGTAGCTGAAATATTAGCTAAACTCAAAATCAGTCTAAAAACTGAAAACAGCTAGTATGTGGCTGAAATATTTGCCAAAATAGCCTAAAAACTGAAAAAAGATTAATTTAGCCAAAGCAATTAGCACATAGCTGAAAAATTTGCTAAACTTCAAAACAGCCTACGAACTGAAAAGACTAAATTAGCCAAAACAATTAGCATGTGGCTGAAATATTAGCTAAACTCCAAATTAACCTAAAAAAACTGAAAACAGCTAGTATGTAGCTGATATATTAGCTAAACCCCAGATTAACCTAAAAAAACAAAAAACAAAAAAAGCCTTAATTAATTAGTTTAATTAATGTATTTCTAAACAAATGTGTATAAAAGTATAAACTCAAAACTGCAGATTTTTCCAAAGATGACATAAACCTGTTCATCACCCCCAAAGGACCAATACATGAAATGGTTTCTATGGAGATAAAAGCAACACAAAGCAGCCATTTTGGAAGAAGTGTTTTTAAAAAAAATGAATTTATCATGTGCAGGATGGCAGGGCAAGAGGGGGAGAGAGAGGGCCGTGAAGCAGCCACTCAGTTGATGAGGGCGGGTCAAAGGTAGGCCCACGCAATGCAGCTTACGGCTTTAATTTAGGTTTATATTTAAAAACATGAGATTTTCTCTTTTTATGTTTTATGTGGTCTTCGGCGTGCTTTCATGCTGCCATTAACCTTAATGTAAAAAACAAAACATTTGCGTTAAAGCCAAATAAATGTAAATGTTTAAATGTGTTTTATTGAACGAAAGAAAAGAGCTTTAAACCTAAAATACACCAAACTGGACGAAACCTTTTGTCGTCGTTTTCTTGGTATTTTAAGTGTGTTCATTCAGGAGTGATGGTTGAGTGTCTCTGGATTAAAGTTACTGTCAGGAGGTGTTAAAAAATATGAGTTAAAACAGGCGTTTTACTTAAAAAGATTACATTATAGTAACTAAAAATCCCCATCCAGTTCAAAATGGTATTATTTTATCTTCAAAGCCACAAATACAAATCGCAGGGATGAGATTTGTGGTTTGAGGGCCTTTTTTGTTTTTTTTACACACAGATATTTTACAAAAAAAAAGATCATTCCTGACATTTTTTATTTAAATCTCATTTCTGTTCAGTTTCATGATTTAGACTCCGATTTAACCACCAGCTGAATCCAAATGGGCAGAAAACAACCCAAAATAGAAGCTCAGCGACTGAAAGAGAAAAGAGCGACCAGGGAAAATTCAAAGGACAGAAAGGAAGAAGCTGAGAAAACAAAAGCATTCTCGTTCCTGTCCTCCCAGCACCCGTCTGACCCTCGGCTTTTTGGGGCAGCATGAAAACTGGTCTGCTTGTCCTTTTCTTTTACAGCAGAAGTGTGCATGAAACGCTTTTACAAGCTGGTTTGAGGTGTGTCACCCATTAAAAAAGTCAAAGTTTACCACAAGAAAATTCAGTTGCTGTGAATCCTCCGTAAGACTTTTCCAACTCAGCAGTGTAAGACTACCAAGGTCCAACCACAAACTAAAATAACAAAACCCAGAGGTATAAGACTACCAAGGTCCAACCACAAACTAAAATAACAATATCCAACAGTATAAGACTACCAAGGTCCAACCTCAAACTAAAATAACAAAAACCAGAGGTATAAGACTACCAAGGTCCGACCACAAACTAAAACAACAAAACCCTGCAGTGTGAGACTACCGAGGTCCGACCACAAACTAAAACAACAAAACCCTGCATTGTGAGACTGCTGAGGACAAAGACAGTAAAAAAGAATGAAACACTAAGTCCCGATCCGAATACTCCCCTTCTCCCTACCCCTCTGTGCTTGCTCCAAACGGAGGATGATGAAAAAATAGTGTCTAATATTTCAGACGTGACTTTCATTCAATGACGTCATCAATATTGGTGGTCCGCTAGCGTTAGCGTTGACCTTCCAGCGCCTAAATAAACATAAAAACGGCAGTTTTATAACTTGAAGAAGGTCACGCTACAACATAAAGTCATAACTTACGTTTAAATGTAAACTTCTGTGGTTTAGAGCGCGCTAAAGTGAAGACAAGAGCTTCTCAGCACGACACGGTTTACTCTAGCAGACTTTGGACCCCTCTGTTTGGAGTGTGAAACTTAAAAAATAATAATCCGGACACGACTTTGACTTCAACTGCCACTTCAAATCAAGGCAAGGGAAGAGGGAAGGGAAGGGAGAAGGAGAGTATTCGGATCGGGCCTAAGACACCCGGCTCCTCAGCCTGCCTCGGGGAGGTCTCCTCACCAGCCAGCAGGTTCCAATTAAGGCACATTGGCCACACCTGCCAGGTGAGCAGAGGGACTGGATGGAGAAAGGTCCAGCAGGACGTAACACATGGTAAAAGTAAAGCTACAGTTCTGAAGAGTCGTCTCTCTTAGTCGTCCCACCGTCTTTTGTCGGCTTGTGCTCCTGCTTCCATTTTTTGGTTTAAATTTATGCTTAGTGGACCTTTGTGTGTTGGTTCACTCATTGCTTGGCTATTTATAAATGTACACACTGCAGACAAGTCCTGGCTCTGCATGAGCGGCTCCTTATGACTCGTTAAGTATTTTCCTCTCTTGCTCTTTCAGCACCTTTCACCACTTTGTGTTTTCTCAAAGCATGCTGGGATTTGTTTTCTTGTTTGGTTTAGGACTCCTTAGCCGCGGTCTTCATTATGAAGCGGAGGGGCACGTATTTGTGGTAGGAAGGTGGAGGTCGGACCTGCATGCATGAGCGGCCAGTCTGTCGCCGTGAGTTACGGTTCTCTGAGGAGTCAGCAGAACAACTGCTGTGTGTTTGTGGAGGGACAAAACACAAACATCTTAACACATTTTACTTTTTTAATTTAGTGATTTGTTTTTATTTAATCATTTAAAGAATCAATGTGCATTTTCTTTACGTAAAAGACTACTTTTCAACTTTTCTGTTAACATCTTCATAAGCATTGTGGTTCCTTTTGGAGTCAGCCAGTCGTCCCTCTCGTGTCTCCAGACGGTCCAGAACGCTGCTGCTCAGGTTCTGGTTGGAGGGACCACATCACCCCCGTCCTGCATGCCCTCCACTGGCTGCCTGGGAATTTTAGAATTCATTTTAAGATTCTTTTATTTGTTTTTAAACCTCTCTGATCTTCTCTGTCCTCACGAATGACACGGAGCCTCAGGTCAGCTGATCAGCTGCTCCTGGAGGAGCTGAGGTCTCAGAGGAAGCTCAGGCGGACGAGCGTTTTCATCTGTGCACCGAAACTGTGGAACGCTTTACCGCTGAGCATTCGGGAGACGCTTCACTGTGTTAATCTTAAACTTAAGATTAAGTTTAAACTTGAACCTAAACTTTTGTGGAAATGAAAAGAAATAAACACATTGAAAAAAAATATTGAATTCAAGTTATAAACTGACCAATCAGAAGCCTCAATAAAAGCAGGTGGTTTCATGTCCAATTATCGGAACTTGGACCAATCGCTGCTTACCAACGTTGGTTCCAACATGGCGGCATCTGTATAGTAAAAAAATGGCGACTGAACCATTTTCCATGGATGATGTCACACTCAGTCCAGTTCTCAGATACAGTCAATGTGGAAAACAAATAAATATGTTAATTAATGGACTTCTTCAGTCTTCTAAACTCTTAGAAAAAAGGATTTTAAATTTAGACAAGCCTTCATTTTTGTATTCCTCGGATGAGTTGTATGTACGACACAAAACACACACGTGTGATGCAGATATTCCTCATGGTGCCCCCCCCCCCCCGCTGTTTGCACAGTGTTTGTCAAGTTTATGACGGCGTGTCAGATGCTTTAATAACAAATGTTTTTTCCATCGGAACACAAGAGTTCCTCCTGTGAGGATGAGAGGAAGATGCAGATAAAAAAGGAAAAACACATAAACTGTTGTTGTAAACGGATCAAAAATGATTTTTGAAGGAATCTACGGCTCAAGTTTTGGTGCATTTTAGATCACTGCAAAAAACATCCAAAAAGTTTTTTTTGGGGTTTTTACGAAATAATTGTGGTTACCAGAGAAATGTTGTAAAAACTAGAGTTTCACAGTAAATTACACGAAAAGAAAAAAAAGTGTGAATCACTTTGAAGTGATAGAAATCACAACTGAATCACTTTAAAAATCTGTAAAGTCAACAACATTTTCATTTTAATTTATCTTAAGTTCCTTGTAAATAAATCCACGTTTTAATGTCATTCTTAAATCAGTTAAAAGCTTAATGGACATCAATATTTTGTAAAATTAACCAAAACATTTTGAACATAAAAGTGCTTTACTCTGTAAAAGCAGCTAAAAGTGTTCAGCAGACTTTGTTTCAGTTTGGACAGAAAATCTGTTCTTAATGTTATTGTCTCTCTGTGTATTTTCAACTCAGATTACTCTGAAACCGGAATTTAATTTACTTTATATAGTACTTTTTACACATTCCTATTTTATGAAACAAAGCTAACTTCCTTTGAATGTGTAAACATTTGTTTTAAGTCAATACATTTTTAATAAATTGTATTGAGTCTTTTTATCTTGAAAACATCTAATTTTCTGCAAATATTTAAACTTTTTTTTTTTTAATTTTGCACATTATTTTTAAGCAGAAGTTGTACTTGTGAACGGTTAAAAAAATGTTTTTTTTTAACTGGAAAATTTGTATTAATTTT
>NC_050515.1:2130180-2130896 GCF_002922805.2 Oryzias melastigma | reverse complement strand
AAATGTACAAGATAAAAGGAGAATGCAGTAAGTGTGGTTATGTGCAGCAGCAGATTGACTAAACTCAATCAAGAACTTTAAGAACTTTGGTGCTTTTTTTCTCAATCAGAAATTTACAACTTTATTCTTGTAATTTAACAGTTGTGACTTTATTTCTTGTAAATTTACAACTTTAAAGTCATAAATTAAAGTTTTTTGTTTGTAAAATGGCCGGAATACTCTATTGTACAAAAGCATTTATAGCAACAGCAGGACAGAAAATAAAATAAACTTTCACTAAAGATGTATTTCTAGTGGGGCTGTGAAAGTTGGCGCGTTAACGCACACGATTCATAAATCATAATTAATGTGTTCATATGTATTGACGCCCTCAGGCGTTCTGTCCTGCAGCGTCTCCCTAAATAAACGTAAACTTTTTTTTTTCTTTAGACTTTATTAAATTAAAAAGATAATCAAGCATTTATTTGTAGTTTTTGGACAAAAGCGATCTTTTATTTTAATAAATAAAACAAACGTCTCTATCTGGCGACTGTAATACAGAGCAGCGCCTGCTACGGGGGCGGAGCTAAACTGAGCTGTCTGCTATTAGAAATGCAAAGAGAAAAAGATCATTTTATCTCAGGATGGGGACTGACATGAATTTTTCACAATAAGGAGCACCGATGTTGTCTAAAGATTTGGGAAACAGTTCAGAATGGACAGACCCCCCCCCCCCC
>NC_050515.1:2128450-2130163 GCF_002922805.2 Oryzias melastigma | reverse complement strand
CAGATTCCAGTCGAGCCGACCTGAATCCAGCTGGATCAAACTCCTCTCAAAAAAATGTTTTACTATTTTTCACAAACACAACAAAGAATATGTATGAGAAAAAAGAAGAGAAAAAAACAGAATTCAAGGAAAATGTCAAGCAGTGAGAAATTCTTCTTCTTTTTTTTTTCAGCTTTATCCACACAGAGAATGAAGCCGCATCAGACAGATCACATCATGAAGCTGTGATGTTCATCTGTCAGCATACGTGGCCCAAAGAAATCTGTGTGTCGCCCAAAACATGTTGATTCATTCGTTGACAATTTTTACTGTTGTTGTTTTTATAAAATGGCACCTAAAACTGTCATTCTATCTTGTAAAAACAGTTTTTTAAACATTTTTGAGGTTTCCACAACAAAATAAATCCATTTTTTAAGACCGAATTTTCTGTTTTTGCATAATTTTATGTCAAATATGTGATTACAACATGGAAAAATGAGAAAATAAAGGCAGCGTCACATAGGTGTGATTTGGTGATGATACCAAATAAACAGCAGGTAGTCTTTCAAATAGAAAATAAAAAGTACATTTAAAAAGTAGACAAAAACTCAGTTTTAGGCTCTTAAAGGGTTAAAAATAAATGTTCTATATGTACAATTTTGCGTGTGATTTCATATTTTTGTTATTTGTAACTGTAACAAATAAATAATCACGATTCATTATTTTCCAGACTTGCGATTAATTCCTTTTTTAAACAATTCTCTTCTTTCTTGTCGTACTTTAAGATGAAGACGACATTTGGACTGTTTTAGTGTTTTAAACTAGATTTATTTGATGAAAAAGTTGTTTAAAGAGAAAAAGGTTACATTTAGAACAATAAGGAGAGAATTACGCCTAAATGGGAGTTTAAAGTTGATTTTATTTTGACTCGACAGAACAGCTCGTCACATCGGAGGATTTTTTCACATTTAACAGAGAACGCTATTTTGAGAAGGTTATTTTCCAGGTCAGCTGGTCGGTGTTAACAGCTAAAGAATAAGTGCATCCTCTCCAGTAGATTTGGGGTTTTCAGTGTTGACAGAGATCTTGAAGCTGTAATGTGGTTGGATGTGAGCGTGGAGATGAGCGCGGTGGCGGCGGCGAGCAGCCGTCCTGTCAGGAGCAGCACATCTGCAAAAGCCATCAGCGGCGGTGCATGTGTGCGGCGTGACGCTGTGTTTTCTCTGCTGGGCCCGGTGGTCCTGCGTGGCAAAAGCGGGGTCGGGTTTCGCCAGCGTGCGGTGGGGGGCCGTCTCCAGTTGACGCGTGATGATTTAGTCAGGTGTGAGCGTGCACTTTCCAATTTGGGGGGAAATAAATTAAAAGTGATTTTTTATGAGACCTCTGTCCCGGGCTGTCTCAGGACCCCCCCTCCCTCCCTCCCACGGGGCACTGTCAGCTCAGCTGATGTGTTTATAAAGAGCGCTGCAGTGGCCCATAAACCCACACGGAGACCACAGGCCTCCAGCGCTGGAACCATCGACAGCAAACGCACAAAAACAACGCTTTTGAATTCGTTAAGGAGTAAATAAAACACAGAGTGGTGTGTCAGCTGCGTGTGGAGGATCTTTGTTGGACCGTCCAACAAGAGACGAGAGGTTCGCTGGGGACAAGAGGCAGGAAACACAAATCTGGCCTGACCTCTGACCTCAGTTTGATTCCCCTGATTCTGTGTCCACATGTGTCTGGATGCCT
>NC_050515.1:2059636-2128103 GCF_002922805.2 Oryzias melastigma | reverse complement strand
TGTTGGACCGTCCAACAAGAGACGAGAGGTTCGCTGGGGACAAGAGGCAGGAAACACAAATCTCGCCTGACCTCTGACCTCAGTTTGATTCCCCTGATTCCGTGTCCACATGTGTCTGGATGCCTTCGACTCTCCAGCTGCCGGATCGTCTTCCTTCTCCAATTCTTTTCCTGTTTTCTGTGTGAAATACAAAAGCAAACCCACTCTGATGGAAATGCTGTTTTTAGCATCTTCCTGTGGCGTTTTTCTGATTATATCGAACATTTCTGAGTATTTTTATTAAAATTGTGAATCAGGAGCAGATGATAAAATACCGTTTGAAAAAGATAATATTTGTGATGTAGAACTTACGGTGGGCGGGGCCACAGGCTCCCAGCTCCGCCCCATTCTGATGCATCCACTTACAGACAAATAGATCCACGAACGTCTTTGTTTTCCTGGTCTGAGCTGGACTCTGGATCAGATCTGTACGGTTGGAGAGCTCACATATTGATCGCCATTTTTGTTGGGAGGGAAAGTCAATTTCTAATAAATTCCTGCCGCTCTGCAGAAACTATGTCCCAGAAAACTACATGATTTTAGATAAAAACAACATCATCATAATTAAAAACCTGCTTTGAAAATAGATTAAAAGGTGATCAGAGTGGGACTTTATTTAATGCATTAAATACTCTTCATAAAAATCGAAAAAAAGAAAACTGGTTAGTTTGAAGTCTACAATATGTGTGCGCAAAACTGGGAATTTGAGCATTGATACGATACCAAACAATTACAGGGCTAGTACTGACAGTATCTGATACTTTTTCTTTGAAATGTTGTGATTATATATGGAATAATTTGGGAAATACACAATATTTTATTAATTAATAAAACGCACAAAAGATACTTTTTTTAAAAATAAAAATGTTTACTAATTAATTGAACATGCATAAAATACAGAACATGTATATTAATAATGGTATAATACAATAATAATAATAATAATAATGGCAATAATAAAGAAAATGTATTGATAATGTTAAAACAGCTACTAGTGCAACAATTTTAAAAAGTTACATTACTACAAAACTGTAAGAAACAGTAGCACAAACATTTATTTAAAAATAAAGGCAGTAATAAAATAAAGTCACCAGTAAAAAAAAGTTAACAAAAGTAACAATGTAATAAAGTTATGTTAAAGTTATCACACACCTACATATGTGAAATCAGCTCTCCACATGTGACTCGTGATCTGGGGGAGTGGCGAGCTGCAGACACAGCTGCTCTTGTTGTCCGATTGGACGCGATTTTGCTCAAATCAGGCAAGACTGCAGACAGCTGGACACCTGCATGAAATTATATTCTTGGCTTCCTGATTGTACAAGAATAATAAGTGTATCAAAGTAGTAAAGTCTTTCAGTGGTAGTCGATAACAGCATAAGTTATAAATAACTCTAACGATGGTACAAAACCACAAAAGTAGGTCATGGTTAAGGACACAGATGTCAGCAATTGTAAATATGCAAATTTAACACCAAGATATAGTAATGAGGAGACTGACTTTGAAGTAATAAAAACATCAAACGGCCAAAAGACTGCGGCGCCACACGGTGTAAGATCTCTGTCTGCTTTAAACGTGTCAATCACGCCGCACAAACACGCCCACTTTCCACATCACACAACAAACAAAAGAAACAAATTCACCACAACTTCATATCAGTTATCAGGAAAATGAAAGCAAAACGATGCAATTAATTCAAAATATGCAAAGCCCATCAAATTAGATCACAACAGCTCCAACAGATTTTTCTTTTTACTCTTTTATGCAAATTAATTACTTAAAAATAATCTTTTGATTTGTTTTCAAAGAGTTCCTAGTGCTCTTTTAATTCTGATTGAGCCAATTTTTTACTATTTTTTTTAAATATTGTGTCATTTTCTTGGACATAGTTTCTGCAGAGCAGCAGGAGTTCATTAGAAACGTGTCTCAGAGTTGTGGGCGGAGCAACACTGTCCCCCCTTAGGGTAACCAAACACTAAACCAACTTTTTTTTGTCTGTTGACTTCTATAAATGGGGCTTTAAAAGTGCTGTCTGTTTGTTATTGCCACATTTTTTACAAATTAAAATAAAATAGTTTAATTTCTGAAAATATAGCCAATAACCGTCTATGTGCTGCCCTCTACAGGATAAATCGAGGTATTACAGGCGAATTCTGGTAAGTTTTTGAAGTGTTATGATCAGTAATAATAACAGTCCTGTTCCCAAGCCCCGCCCCTCTATCTGGATTCTCAATTTTCGATTGTGGGCGGAGTCAGCCTCCAACTTCCCTGTTTGGTGACCCTTTAAGCAGATCATGGAGCTTGTGGATCGCTCAGCATATTTTCTACACCCATTTTTTCAGACAACATTTTTTGAACGAAGAAATAGTCAAATGTAATTTTAATTTCCTTCTATGGGCCCTCCATCATTAGAAAAATGCCACAAGAACATGTTCAAATCAACAAAAACACAATTCTGATTCTTTTCTATTTGATTTTAGAGAAAAAAAAGTACAAAAATTGTAAAAATACTGAATTAACAGCTGCTTCATGTATTCAAAATAGCATTATTATCGTAGAAAAAAGAAAAACGACACTTTGTGGGAATGCTAAAACAGAAAAAAGCAAAATGAGGACATATTCTCCGTCTGAAGTTTATCTTTTTACCACCACAGCAGCATTTCAGAGCAGAACATAAACATGTTTTTGTTGCTCAGTCAGTCATTTAAGGTTAATAAACTCCAAGGCTGCTGTTTGTTTGGTATTCCTGGTTATTATTCACTTAATTTTATGAGTAATTCTCCTTTGAGTGTGACGGGGGGCCACATTATGGGTTTCCTTGTTTACTGACCCCTCTTCTTTGAAGTGAGGATTTTATTCCTACGTCGGCATGCCTGAGCTTTGGTTTTAGCTCTTTTCACTCCATTCTTTAAAAGAAAAAACCCAGGAAGCTGATTCTGAGCACACGAGTGAAATAAAGTGAAACCAGAGCCAGCTGCATCATTACCAGCGCTCAAGCTAAATGTCAAATTAAAGGGTATTAGTGCTGACGGTTGAGTGCACGGCATGATGAACTGTGCACAAACTTTTTAAAGGTTCATTGCAAAACGGCTTTGACTTTGACCCAGTTAATTATTTCAATTGAGATGTTTTTGAAAGGCTGTGATTTTCTTAAGTCTTTCAGAGTAAACAATATCCATATAAATGATCACTTATTACATTTGGAACACAAAAACAACAAATCATTTATTCAATATGAGTTATTTTAAATATTTTTATACACAAAAGTAAAACGACTTGATCCTTGAGGCTCCGCCTTTTGCTCCCTGAGGGTTCCACCCACTTCATGACGTCCTCCTAGAGCCGGCGTGTCACCCGAGAAAAAGTGAAAGATAGATACTGAAGCTTTTTGCTGAAAATGGTGAAACTATTTACTTTAATTGCTGAAAATGCGAAAGCTATTTACAAAATGTCAAATTTGCTAAAAAAAAAAAAATGTGCTGGAGAACTATAAAAGAGCGCTCAAGTTGACCAAAATATCTGAAAAATATGTAGTAACATGTCTTTAAAATCCTCAATACATGACATTTTTGCAAAAATTGTAGTGTGTTGCTTATATATTAGCTACTAACTTCAAGTTAGTCCAAAAAAACCTCAGTAGATGCAAAATTAGCTAAAAAAGCTAGCATGTTGCTTAAATAGCTACTAGCTAAATTCCAAAATAACAAGAAAATTCCTCGGTAAACCAAAGTAGTCAAAAATGTTAGCCTGTTGCTAAAAAAGAAGCTAAACTGTAAATTAGCCTGAAAGTGTGATTGAATTTTTACGTCCTGAAAAACTTGCAGAAAAATCACTATAGTGTGAATACTTTGTGAAGTGATAAATGATAAATAGAGTGTTATCTGGATAAGTTATGATTAGGAGTAATTATCATGTTGAGAGGATGGAATCATTTTGTTAATTTATTAATCAATATATCAAATAGTTTTGAAATATTTAGGTATTTTATTTTCCATAATTGTGTGAATGCTTAGTAATGCATGATAAGCAATCACACCAAAGTGATTCTCCTGCTCCTTTACGTACATTTTTCGGCATGTAAAAATTAAATCACACTTTCAGCGATTTCATTAATCTTGATATCCAAACGTTCAGCCTGTTCAGGACATTACTGCTTATATTTTGAGTAAATTTAAACTTTATAGTTTTTGAAATATTGAGCAAAATATGAATGAGAAAGTCTTCAAATAACATTTTAAATAGATTAGCAACAAGCCTTTAAATATACAGTATTCATAGCTAATATTTTAGCTACATGCTAAGTTTTTTTTAAAAATTAATTTAGTTTACTGAGGAATTTTTGGCTCTTTTGAAGTTTACCATTTAAGCAATTTGCTAGAATTTCTTTTTTAGCTAAATTGGCATCTACTGAGGTTTTTTATGCTAATTTGGAGTTTAACTAATGTTTTAGCTTCATGCTAACGTTTTTTAATAATTTAGTTTACTGAGGAATTTTAGGTTTTTCTGTAGTTTAGCTACTATTTAAGCAATATGCTAGGTTTTTTTGTGCCTAATTTGGCATCCATTGAGATTTTTATGCCAATTTGGAGTTAAGGTCATATTTTAGCTTCATGCTAACGTTTTTTTAAAGTTTAGTTTACTGAATAATTGTAGGCTCTTTTGGAGTTTAGTTGTTTACTATTTAAGCAATGTGCTAACTTTTTTTTTGGCTAGTTTGGCATCTATTGAGGTTTATATAGAGTTCAGATAATATTTTAGCAAGATACTAACTTTTTGGGCTGATTTGTTTGCTATTTAGGTTTTTATTGGCTAAATTAGCAATATATATAGATAATAGATAATATTTTGGCAACAGGCTAACATTTTTGGCTAATTTGGAATCCACTAAGGTTTTTGTGGCTCAGAGTTTAGCTCATATTTAAATATTTTTGCAAATTTGGCATGTATTAGGGATTTTTGAGCAATTTTACAAAAACATTTTCAGAAATTTAGGTTATCTTTAGCGCTCTTTCAAAGGTTTTTTTTTTTAATTCAGTCTTAGCAAATTTAAAATTTTGAAAATTGCTGTTGCATTTTCAGAAAATCCCTTCAGCAATTAAAGTAAATTACATCACAATTTTCTATATGAAGTTTCAGCGTCTTCAGCGACTGGTTTCAGCACAAAGCATTCACACTCGCATTATGCAACTTTTCTAGTTTTCTTTGATTTACTGTAACTTTTCAACGGTTAACACGATAATTCCAACAGATTCTGAAGGAGAAAAGCGGCTCGTTGAGATTAAAGATTTAAGCCTCATCGACGTGTTAACATGAGTATTGAAATTGAAGAGACTCTTTAACCCCTTAATGCCTAAATTCATTTCTAGCAATTAAAAAAACAGAAAAATTATATATGTTTTTACTTTCAAGTAGATGCTCTAATTTGGTCATTTTGGAGCCGAAGTCGCATATTTGCGACAACAGGCATTAAGGGTTTAATAAATGAATAAAATGGATTTTGGTCTACAGAAGTACACCGGGGGAGGAAAGACAGTTGCTTCTTTGCATCAAATCCTCCTCAGTTCTTCAGACTTTTACAAGAGGACTTTGACCAGGATGTCGGAGCTGTCGGAGGAGCAGCAGCGCTGCATTTGCCTAACCTACTCCTACGCACCGCCGATGAACAAAGGCGATTGGGAACTTTTTACTGATGGGGTCAAAGTCGGCTTCCTTTACGAGTTGTTACAACATGAATGGGAGCACTGAGAGGTGGAGGGAGGTGGGCCGGCGGGCGGGTGGGGAAGGAGAAAGCAGGGACGGAGGGAAAGGAAGTGAAGGGTGTAGTTTTTCTCGGCTGCGGAGCTTCTGAGTGAGGTGAGAGGTGGGGCCCAGAGGGCACCGGCTGGCTGGGTGGCCGGCGTGTTCACCGAGCCGTGTGTGTGTTTATGTTTGTGTTAATGGCTGGGAGTGCACGCCGAAATTATGCATGGAGAAAAGGAGTTTTGTGTGCAGAACATCTCGATATTCTGGTGGAATCAGTTTGATTCATCTTTGTTCTTCTTGATTTCTTGAAGGCTTTAGAGTTCTATCACTGTTACTCCACTCTTGGCTCTTTGGGACGAGGTGTCGAGCAGAACAGCCGCTGTAATCGAGTAGCTGCTTAAAACAACAGTCTGCATTAAAACGACGTAATTAATTCCTCATGTCCATAAAATATCCAGAGACTTAATAAAAACCGGCACCCGGCAATGAAAGCTGAAGTGTTTCTCTTCATTCGCAGTCTGACAAAGGAAAACATCACAGATATTAAAAGCAGCCACAGAAACCAAAGGGCAAAAGGTCACGGTTTGGACTAAATGGTCTTATTTCTGAAGCAGAACAAAAATCTGGACCTTTTATCCTGTCACAGGGTTTTGAACATGGTTATGTGTATAAGGAGCTGTTAAGCTGGTCAGTGAAGCCAAAGACTCCTGGGATGTCGCAGGCGGATTTACTGCATGTAGAGAATTATGATGATTCAAATTTCCCAAATGACGGCTTGAACTTTATACTAGTAAAGAACCTAAAATCATGCTGACATATATTTGTTATCAAAAAATACAGTTGTATGACTGATGTTTTGTTCACACTTCCAATGAAAAGTTCATGTAAAGGTGTCCACATGCACGTTTTGTGTTTTTTTAAATATTCCTCTGTGAGAATTAAAAAAAAAGTGTGTTTTAATTATGATTATGACGCTTATAACCCAAATTCCAAAACCTAAATGTCTTAAAAAGCCATTTTCCATGTTGAAGCCTTCCAAAATATCCTCTGAGGGGGTGTGGCTTTTGCCGCCCCACCCCTAATCCCCCGCTGTCTGATTATGATAGCTCTGTCTCACTATCTTAAACTTCACCGCTGCTACAAAATAGTCGGATGGTTTTGAGTCGGATGTCAGCTAAGGCGAGGAAGTGAAGAGCTTCATGGACCGAACTTACCAGACGTGGGACCGAGTCATTATTTTGCAAGTCTCAAGTAAGTCTCAAGTCTTTGTCCTGAAGTCCGAGTCAAGTCCGAAGTCAAAAGCAGTCAAGTCCCAAGTTGAGTCACAAGTCAAGATCAAGTCGAGTAACATGTCAAGATCAACAAGTCTCAAGTTGAGTCACAAGTCAAGATCAACAAGTCTCAAGTCGAGTCACAAGTCAAGACCAACAAGTCTCAAGTCGAGTAACAAGTCAAGATCAACAAGTCTCAAGTCGAGTCACAAGTCAAGACCAACAAGTCTCAAGTCGAGTAACAAGTCAAGACCAACAAGTCTCAAGTCGAGTAACAAGTCAAGATCAACAAGCCTCAACAAGCCTGTATGTTTTTTTATATTTTAACCAACAGTTAAAGTGTTTTTATTTTTTTTATTATTCATTATAATGAATAAAAAATATATTTATTAGTGCAAGGAACAATTAAAAACCCCTTTTTTGGCACCAATCAGGACGTTGTCTAGCAATATGCAAAAATATTTATAGTTTGTAATAATAGTAAATATTACCGACTTCCTCTATCTCTGTAAACTCTGATGAAAAAGCAGCAGTTTAAAGCTTTAAAATCCTGTTTGTTGAATGTTATTAATGTAGAATTGAACTGTATGGAAATGTCAAACGTTTTCATATTTTTAAAGTGATATGAGAACACATATATGTGCAAACCGACAGTAAGTGGTAAAACAAGTTGAAGTTCAGAGAGGTTTTTTTTTCTTTTTGGCAGCAGTTTCTCCATGACCAGCAGACGTTCACTCAGCTCCACAAAGCTCTCGTGTTTTTCCAGTTTTATTTTTGAAGCCAAACACTGACTTCAGGACGAGGACCAGAGGTTTGGTGCTTATTGTTTTTGGTAGAACTCAAAGGTGGAAGAGAATTGCACGTGTGCTCACTCTGCACAGCTTTCTGCAAACTCCCTCAGGAGGCTGCGGTTGTGCTGAAACAGGACGGCCATCGGCTTCAGTACGGACTGCTGGCTCGTGCGCCCGTGCAGCATTTTAAGACATTATTTTCTTTCTTGGTTTAAAAATGTGGCCGAATCCAAATTCCCTGTGGGTTCTCCGCGCCTCTCCAGTTGTCGGGGTATTCGGAGGGATAGTAGTGTCCAGAATCGTTATATTTTAAGTGACATGGATGGCGACTTAAGGCTGCGTATCCCTCTGTTAGTACACGCTAACGTAGATGACCGGCGACTATTGATGACATCATCGAGGGTTAGTAATGTCCAAGTTTGAAGACGCTACTTTCCATCTTTCTCCGTTTGGAGGGCTAAAATGAGAGACAGGGAGAAGCAGTAGAGGTAGGGGGAAATTCACATTCGGTCTTTGACTTTTGAAGTGAAGTCAATGGGAAATTGCTCATTTTTATATTTTGCCTCTAGTGGACATCAGAGAAACTGCAAGATGTGGTACTTCCTGATTGACTAATTCTATGGAGAAAATGGCGACAAAAGAAGAATTTCCTTAATTAATATGAAAAATAAATAAGTTAATGAAAAACCATTAATAATAATTAATCTAGTATTTTTTACTGAAATGTTTTAGGTAATTTTTTTTTTTTTACCACATTTCTGCTTTGGACCATCATCAGAAATGATCAGCCTTTCAACGTATTCTCTATACATAAAATAAAACAAATCATTTTAGAATAAACCATCTACATTTGATCTGAACTGGTTTTCCTTCTCATTTCATGTCTCTAACGTGGTTCCTCACTGCTCTGGAGCTGCAGGAGCTTCTCCTGTTTCAGTTTTCATGAAGGCATTTTTAAATAAATGTCGCCTTAGAAACGTTGCTTTGGTAGTGAGAGAAAGATATAAACATTTTGGCATAAATGCATGCAGATTTTTTTGAAGGGCTGCCACAGAGTTGTGTTGGGGTAATTGCTCTTCACACCTCACTGGGGTCTCCATCAACAGAGCCGATATAATGCTGGATTAGTGGTTGACAATCAGTAGGAATGTTTTACTAAAGCTAGTGGGTCTGAATTGTGCTTTAGTGTATATAACTCACAAAGATAAACTTATGGGACTCGTGTGACGGCTGCATTCTGTCCTTTAGTCAATGCACTGAAGAGGTGAAGGTATGCAATCTGTGTGCAGAAACAACTAAGTAATTACATATGATTTATTGTTTTTATGCAAAAGTTAAATCCTAGTCATAAGTGTGCATAAGCCCCTTTTATAATATTTTTTGACAGAAGATTAAATTAATAAATTAAATGAACTCAAAATTAAACTAAAGGAAATAGTGTCAGACACACAACCAGCCGACTGTCCCTTCTATGCGTTCACTCTCCAGATGTCCATACATTAAAGCAATGAGCGCCACTAATGCTGCACTCCTTAGACCCCATGTGTCAAAGTCAAGGCCCGGGGGCTGGATCCGGCCCTCCGGGTAATTATTTACTGAGTGTTTTTGGGCTATTTTTTTGCTTATTTAAAAAAAATCTGCCAAAGTGGTAAGAATTTTTTACTTGTTTCTACGCGGGATGTTTTTGCAGTGTAACAAGCGAAATCACATGTTAAATTCAAAGAAATCACAAATTCTTCATAAATGCATGGCATATATACATATATACATGTATATATATATATATATAGATATATAGATATACACATGTATATAAACATGTATATATATGTATATATATATGTATATATACATATGTATACTGTATATAACATGTTTACATCTAGAATTTCCCTCTGGGTAATTATTTACTGAGTTTTTTAGGCTATTTTTTGCTTATTTAAAGAAAATCTGCCAAAGTGGTAAGAACTTTTTACTTGTTTCTACGCGGGATGTTTTTGCAGTGTAACAAGCGAAATCACATATTAAATTCAAATAAATCACAAATTCTTCATGACTGTACGGCATATATAAATATATACATGTATATATACATATATATATATATATACTGTATATACCATGTTTACATCTAGAATTTCCCTCTGGGTAATTATTTACTGAGTTTTTTAGGCTATTTTTTTGCTTATTTAAAGAAAATCTGTCAAGGTGGTAAGAATTTTTTACTTGTTTCTACGCGGGATGTTTTTGCATTGTAACAAGCGAAATCACATGTTAAATTAAAAAAAAATCACAAATTCTTCATAAATGTATGGCATATATAAATATATACACATTTATTTTTATATATACATACATATGTGCGTGTATATATACATATATACATGTATATATACATATATATACACACATATATGTGTGTATATACACACACACACACACATATATATATATATATATATATACGTNNNNATATATATATATATATATATATATATATATATATATATATATATATGTATATATACATGTATATATACATATATATACTGTATACACCATGTTTACATCTAGAATTTCTAAGTTTGATCTCTTAATAAGACAAAAAACTATCGACTGTGATAATGGTAAGAAAGACTTGGAAAGGTGTAGAGTAAAAAAAAATAAGTAAAAAAAAAAACTCACAACAAAGACTGAAATCTTTGCCCCTGTTAAATAGTTTGCATTGTTTATGGAACAAACAAAATACTTTTACTTATTTTAGTAATAGAATGAGAGGATGAGGCTTGTACAGACAAATTCATGAAAAAAATATAATCTATTTGGATTTATGTAAAATGTTTGAATTACATTTTAAAAACACTATCTTTGTACAATGTTCTCATTTCCCTGTGGGTGATTCCTTCTCATGTACTATAGCGTCACGCCTTCATGCAGACCAGCCTCTCCTCCGTGTTCATCCGCCTCGTCACTCATGCAGCCGTTTGGTGAGTGGTGCTGCTGCAACGCCGTGTGGGCAGCGTGTAACCAAAATAAGAACCGGCGAGCTGTCATCAGACACTGCTGAAGCTAAACACGAGCAGCCACAAAGCCCGTTCCCTCTCTCCACGCTGCACTTCCATCGGCCTCCCACACCAACTTTAAACAAGCACACGTGTTTTGGCTCCTTCATTATTACTCTCAGAAATACTTGTTTTTCCTTTCTTCCACTCCGCTCTGCGCCTCATGCCCTCTGCGGCTCTCTTTGATCTCTTTTGTTTCACAAGTGCCCATTTCTGTCAAATTTTGTACAAAGTGCAGCGCGTCCGCATAAGAAGTCCATGGCGAGGAATCATAGACGTATCAGTCTTTGATCCGGACGGCTCATGTGTGACAAACTTTGTTTGGAAGGAGTGAAACCCAAAGCGGGTCGGCGCGAAGGGACGGATCAACGGGATCAAGCGATGTGGGGGCGAGAACATTCATTTCAGATGGCCTGACAGAACTGGTGCTGATCTGGACCGAGCGCCGGTGTCGTGTTCACAGGGACCGTAACGGGAAAGTGGTTTTGGCACGAGTGTTGATGCCACGAAGGAGCGAACTTCCCCATAATGCTTTGAGAGTGTTGACAATGTTGAAGCTAGAAACCCAACCTCGCCTTGACCCTGAATTCTCTGTTGAAAAAACTCTTCCCTTCTCAAAGATCAAACCGCGTTGGAACGCAGATGTCTTTATTGTATATGTATGTAGTGATTCTCCTGGTCCTTTCTGTAAGTTTTTCGGAACGTAAAAATGCAATCACACTTTCAACAATCTTGGACGTTCAGCTCGTTCAGGACATTACTGCTTGAATTTTTGGTATTCATGAACTTTATAGTGTTTGAAATATTGAGCGAAATATGCCCCATAGGAAATGAATGAGAAAGTGTATTAGCAACAAGCCTTTAAATACATTCACGGACTATGTTTTCATTTCAAAAAAAATGGAGATTAGCCAACATTTTAGCAACATGGCTAATTTGTTATCTACTGAGGTTTTCATAGGCTCATTTTGAGTATATATCATATTTTAGCAACAGGCTAATTTGGCATCTACTGAAGTTATTTATGCTAAATTGGAGCTAGGCTAATATTTTAGCAACATGCTAAAATTTTTGGCAAATTTATTATTTACTGCATTTTTATGCTAAATTTGAGTTTAGCTTCTATTTTAGCAACAGGCTAACGTTTTTAACTAATTTAGTTTACTGAGGAATTGTAGGCTCTTTTGGGGTTGAGCTAGCATTTAAGGAACATGGTAACATTTTTGGTTAATTTGGCATCTACTGAATGGCTTTATGCTAAATTGGAGCTAGGCTAATATTTTAGCAATATGCTAAGATTTTGGCTAATTTGTTATCTATTGAGGTTTTTTAGTCTAATTTAAAGTGTTGCTAATATTTTAGCAACAGGCTAACATTTTTGACTAATTTAGTTTACTGAGGAATTCAAGGCTATTTTGAAGTTTATCTAGTATTTAAGCTACAAGCAAGTTTTTTTTTTTTTGGTTAATTTGGCATCCACAAAGGTTTTTTGGGCTAATTTGGAGTTTAGCTAGTATTTAAAGGGTAACCAAACCCTAAATCGACTTTTTTTGGCTGTTGACATCTATAAACGGCGCTTTAAAGGTTTTGTCTGTTGGTCATTGCCAAATTTTTGATACATTAAAATAAAATGGTTTAAGTCTTTAAAATATCAGTGTGCTGCCCACTATAGATTGAATGGAGGTATTACAGTTGAATTTTGTGATTGGTCAAACTATGTAAGTTTCAGAAATAACAGTTCTGCCCCCAAGCCCCACCCCTCAGGCTAAATTTTCAAGTTTCAGCTGTGGGTGGAGTCAGCCTCCATCTATCCTGTTTGGTGACCCTTTAAGCAACACACTAAATATTTGTCCAAATTTGTCATGTATTAGGGATTTTTAAGCTATTTTACTAAAATTTTCAGAAATTTAGGTCAACTTCAGCGCTCTCTCATAGTTCTTTAACAAAGTTTCCAGTCTTTTCGCAAATGTAATATTTTCTGCATTTTCAGTAAATCCCCATCAGCAATTAAAGTAAATTGCGTCACCGTTTTCAGCAAAAAGCTTCATCATCTTTGACGACTTCTTTCAGCAAAAAGCATTCAAACTATCATTATCACAGGTAATGGAACTTTTCTAGTTTATTTCTATCATAAACGTTATTTGTTCGGATCTGGGAAACCGACGATAACTGATTCCATCAGTAACCAAATCAAAGATGTTCCCTCTTATTCACGGTGGTTCCTCTAATCGCTTTGTCGTAAAACTGAAAAAGTGTGAATTTACATCTTTAAAATGTTAGAGTTCCTGCTTTTACATAAAGAAATCCAGCTAAACGTCCCTGTGAACATGTTTCCTGATTGATTTCTACTCTCAAAGGGAATGATGGGAACCGGAACGGGACAGTGCCTCCCAGCCGGCTGCAGTGGGCGCTGTTCTGTCATGGACTGGCAGCTCAGACCTGCACACCTGCACCGCCTGTCATCCCGTTTGGTTCTGACACCTGATGGATGACAGAAAAGCTGGTGCAGATTAATGTTTAGTGACACTGTAAACAGCTGATAAGGCACAACCAGCAACCCGGCTTGGCTTGTATTTTGCAGTAGCAACTGATTGCTGGTATATCAGCGCCAGGATCTGATAAGGTGTGAAATATGACACTTCCTATCTTGTGTCTCTTTGTATGATTTGAAGCCTGTGTTGCTTTTACTTTGTGAGATGAAATATGTCGAACACAAACAAACTTGATAACACGCTGCAGGTTTCAGGGAGGTGACAGGAAAAGAGGAAAAAAATAAAAAACTCAAAAAGGAAGTGCGCTCCAGAAAATTACAGAATAAGAGGAAGACGTCAAAAGGAATTTAGTGCTTTTCTAGCCGCTGCACAAGTTAATGTTTGATCTCTTTTCTCACACGCAAACTCATAAAGGAGGAAACCTGAACGCGGGCAAACTTGGTTATAAAGCAAACACATCCTGTAAACATTTGTTTTTCATGCTGTAAAAAGCTCTTTCCCTTTTTCATTACTGTGTGGACAGTTGAAACCAAGGAACCTGATTCCCATAATGTGACTCAGTTTTATGAAGCTGGCAAAAACACTCCAGACGGTTCATTACTTTGAATTGAAAATTGAAATGAAAACTGTGTTTTAACTTGGTGCTTTTTTCTGACATATATAGAGATAATTAAGATCAAATTTGTATTTTTGAGTATTTTGTTTTCTCAAATCGTGAATCAGAAGCAGACGTGCAAATACAGATTTGTGACGTAGGAAATACTCTGGGCGGGGCCACAAGCTCTCTGCCCCGCCCTCATCCGGATGCATCCGCTGCAGACAAATAGATCCATCTTTGTTTTCCTCATCTGAGCTGGAGTCTGGGACTGTAAGCCAGCAAGAGAAACTGTAAACAGAGAGCTCTCACTTCTGGGGACTTTTTAATGAACTTCTGCCACTCGGCAGAAACTATGTCCTAGATAATGTCAGTTTTCTTTCTTTCTTTTTTAAAATTTAGCCTAAAAACAGCATACCGGTAACCACAAATAAAAGAACACTTTTACAATAAACTAAAAAAATTGATCGGCGTGGGTCTTTAACAAAGTTGTTTCCTTATATATTTTCCCTTCAGACAGAAATATATATATTTTTTTGTTTTCTTCCATCATTTCAGTTTATTTTTGAGCTATTTTTAAATCAGAAGCAGATTGAAAAACAAAGCTAACGGTCTCTTTACGTCTAAATAAAACATCCAAAACATATTTAGACATCAGCACTTGACCTTCAGCGAATCTGTGCTCCAGACGTTTACCATGGAGGACTTTAATCACTCACTGAGCTTCAGTTTGTGTTGTCGCACCAAGAGAAAACACAAAACCGCACAAGAGTTTCACAGGGTTCTTAAGACGGCTCTTCCTCCATCTCATCTCATCCTCTTCTGTATAATCAGATAGCTTTGCCTATATGTCTGAGACTCTTGTTTGATTAGCTAATAAGGCAGCAGTTCACATGCACTTGATGGAAAGGATTCGGTGGCGTGCACGAGGATTTCAGCTCGTGACCGTCGGAGACACAAAGGACAGGAGATTCTAAACCAAGGGTGGACAACCTTTAACAGTAAAAGAGCCATTTGGGCTCGTTTTCCACTGATCTAAACCTAGAAGGAGCCGCATAGTCTTAATTTAGCGTGTACGAAATTTGGATTTGCATTCATGACCTTCTTGTTTTGTCTTTTTTTAAAAAAAATACAAATTATGTCTATTTTTTGGCACAAACAAAAGCAAACATATAAAAAGAAATGAGCGTTTCTCAAAATAGGATCTTTTTTTTACTTTTTACCTTTAGGAGAGGGAAAATTTGTGAATAAGCCAGCTCATTGCTTAATTACTAGCTAAACTCAAATTAGCATAAAATTCCTCAGTAAATTAAATCAGCCAAAAATGTTAGCATGTTGCTAAAATAAAAGCTAAACTCTAAATTAGCCTAAAACTCCAACAGATAACAAATTAGCATAGATTGATAGCATATTGCTAAAATCTTCCCTAAACTCCAAATTAGCCTAAATCATTTCATTAGAGGCCAAATTAACCCAAATAAAAGCTAGCTCGTTGCTCACTTAGTAGCTGAACTCCTAAATCAAATCAAATCAATCTTTATTTATATAGCACTTTTCATATAAGGGAATAACACAAAGTGCTTTGCAAGAAAAACAGAACAGTATAAAATTAAAATTAAAAATTAAGAACCCCTGCTCCAAACCAGCAGACAATACCACCACCCCTTCTTACCACCCACTCCCTAACTGATAGAAATAGACAATAGAAATATAGGCTGAGCACATACATTGGTTTTTGGACACTAATAATGATTGGGACCTCCCTCTCAATGAACAGCCGCAAAGACAGCCAAATGCAGCATCACAGACAGGGTCCCGCCTCACCACAGCTAGGCGGTGATGCAGGTCCCCATCCAGAGCTGCAACGGCTGAACAGCAGCTGACCCAAAGAGAGAGAGGACCCAAATGAGGAAGCACTGGATATAAAACTTAAGAATATATAAAATTTAAAAATGAGAATAAAAAGTAAAAGTAATAAAGAAATAAACAATAAACATTAAAACAATAAAAACAATAAAAGAAGGAATATTAAGATGAATTGTTAATAAATTAGTGTAAATTCATAAGACATGATAAAAAACACACACAAATAAAATCAATTACAAATAAATAAATAAATAAAAGAAGCAAAGTTAGCTAAAAGCTAGGTTAAAAAGATGGGTCTTGAGCTTTTTCTTAAAAACATCTATGCTCAAAATTCTTAAGTAAGCTAAATTACTCAAAAATGTTAGCCTATTTCTAAAATAGAAGCTAAACCCTAAATTATCCCAAAAAACTTAAGTAGATAACAAATTAGCTGAAAACATCAGAATGTTGTTATTAGCTAATCACCAAATTAGCATAAAATTCCTCAGTAAACTAAAATAGTCAAAATGTTTGCCTGTTGCTAAAATAGAGGCTAAACTCTAAATTAGCCTAAAATCCCCAGTAGATAACAAAATAGCCAAAAATGTTAGCATGTTGCTAAAAAAAATAAGGTAATCTGCATTTTATTTTTTTTAATTACTATTATTTTATTTTTCTTGAGCCAGAGAGCCGCCATGGAGAGATAAAAGAGCCACCTCTGGCCCTGGGGCTGCAGGTTGCAGACCTCTGGTCTAAACATTTATTATTTTGACTCCTCAGCTTTCTACTGTTCACTCTTCAGGAAGTCATTCCATATTTACCTGAAAAAAATGGTTCAATCCACAGCAGAACAGGAAATAAAATGGGTTGTTGCTTTGTACTTATGAGTCGTGCTTGGCGATATAGAAAATATTGCATATCACGATATAAATTAATTTTATGTCACAATAACAATATATATCACAATGTACCACAATAAAGTATATTTTCAGTTATTCTCTAAAAAAATGGTCAAAAATGTTTTAAAGTACACAACAGTTTCAAGTTTTTTTTTTTTGTAGGAAAACACAATTTTCCTAAAAATAGAAATAAAAACGAAAAATGGAGTGTTACACAGTGTTCTGTAATCCAAACGATATGTATCGTCATATCGCCCAGCACTACTCGTGAAAATATTTAAAATTTACAGCAACACAAATTAAATCTGATTTAATTTGTGTTGGATTGTTGGCAATATAAATTAAATTATTCGGGTGAATGACTGAAACAAATAGTATAATGTGACGTAACTGCAAAAGCTGATCGACTCTTTCTCCGAGGGCGCCATGCAGCCGCCGTTGTACTCACTGTTTTCACTGTGTTGTAAACATGACTTCATTGTGACAAACGACCCCGGTCTCCCCGACTTATTATACAATTCATCTAACACAAATATGTGTATTTGAGCTCAAACGTATTAATACAAGTTCCGTTCTTACCCATTATATGAATTGTTGTGAATATGGTTTATATGGTTATGAGGGTTTGCTTACTAGTGCTTATAGAAATGGTTATTGCATGAACCTACGTGAGTTCTGGGTCTTACGAAGTTACCAGCAGAACCTTTGGCTGCAGCAGGACTGATGACTCCCACTGCAGCCAGTGGGAGTCATCTGCTGGACCGGATACATGTGAGTTATAGCAGCAGTTCTGCAGCCGCTCATAGTCTTTAGCAGGCATGCAGTTTTATTGTGCTGAAGCTGAGCTTCCAAACTAAAAAAAAAACAAAGAATTCTTGACTTTGCATCAACATACAGTTTGATGTATTAGTACTAGGAATGGGTATCGGTTATAATTTCCAGAAACGATTCGATTCGATTTTTTTAGATTCTTCAATTCAATTTTAAGTTTACAAATTTAGACACATTTGTTTAGAAATATATGTAAAATCTATTATTAATTTGAATATATTTATATTAATATGATCCAGTTCACGTATTGTAAAATTTATCAGTGAAATAATGCGATTGTTAATATCATCCAATGTTACATGATTCTCTAAAGGAGAAGTTCTAACTAAAATGTTCAGATCATTAACATTGTAAACATTGTTCTCCTTCTCCTGGAGGACGTTTCAGTTTGGCCACTAGGTGGTGATCGCGCTATAGAAGTACACTTAGTTCAAGAAGAAGACGACGGTATAAGGAAAAAAGCAAAGTTTTAGACCACAAATGGTTACTTTAAATATTATTTCCTTAAAAGAGTTTAGAAAATAAATGCCTGTAAGTAAATAAAGATGTTCATTTAGTCAGCAATGTATTTTTTTTGGTCAACTGAGAGTTAGCATTAGCCGTCCTATGGGGAATTCTATTGAATGTTAGCATCAAGCTAGCGGAATTTAGCTTTGTGTGCTAAATCGATTTTTGTGTATCGATTATTGATCTATTAAGCTTAAATCGATTCAAATCGATTTATTGATTTTTTTTTCAACCCAGCTCTAATTAGTACAGAGGTTATGAGTAACTTTTTTTTTTTTTTTTACTTCTTTGTTCTTATTTGACAAATGAATCCTTGAGCTCAGTGGCTGAGAAACATCATCACAGGAAAAAAAAGTAACAGCAAACAAAAAAGAATCTGCAAAAAAAAAAAAAGATCTGCAAACATCGGCAAAAATATAAAATAACTGTAAATAAAAAAGCGATTGCAGCAAAAATAAAAAAGTAACTGTGGACAAAAAAAGTGATGCAAACAAGAAAGCTACAACGGAAGTTGGGGATTGTTTTTGCCGACGGACACACAGGAAGTGGTCCGGTTTATGCTGTAAGCTCTGCTGCGAGAAAATAGAGAAGAAGAGCGGCAGGACTTAGAAAACGATGTTCGTGTTCAATGTCAACATTTAAACACCTCAACAAAAACAATCTCTGATTATTGACTTCCGATGTAGCTTTCTTGTTTGTGTCACGTTTTTTTGTTCAAAGTTACTGTTTTATTTTTGCTCCAATCATTTTTTTTGCATATACTTTTCTATTTTTAGTGAAATAACTTTTTTTTTGCATATACATTTTTATTTTTACGACAATCCCTTTTTGTTGCACATTTTCTTTTACTTGTGCCAGGATCTTTTTTTTTGCATATTTTTAAAATTTTGATAGGATCATTTTTTTGCATATAACGTTTTATTTTTGCTGCGATCACTTTTTGGTTTCCATACATTTTTATTTTATTTTATTTTATTTTTGCACAGTTTCCTTTTTACTTCTCTTTTCGCTATGATAGCAGTTCTCGGCCACCGTACTGGAGAACCCGAGAACAATTCTTTTTCTGGGCTTTTAAAGTCAATTATACAATTAGCTTTTTTGGCAGCAATTGACACCAAAAGTCAGTTTGAATAAAACAAGAAAAAAACATCTCCCAATCTTAACCTCGTGAACAGTTAAATAATATTTGCTGTGCATTTATTAGTTTTTATGCATCAAATTTTTGGAAATAAATAACCACAAAATTGAAATCCGCCTCAGATTTCCCTCAGACTCCGTTTCTACAGTTACAAAAACGAGAAGAGCAGCTTTTGGTGGAAGTTTGTCAGAGTTTTACAGCTCTGACTAGAATAAAACACCAGAGCTTTGTGGTCCATAGTGCAGCAGAAAAGACAAATATGATTCTTTTTTACGAGGTAGAGAAGTCAGACGGACTTTATGAAAAGGCTTTAGAGGTGGAGCAGTTGAGTCTTCTGACGATCTGCTCCACAAACAAACTCAAACGTCTTCAGGTGGACGGGAGTTTCCTCTGTAAACCTTTTTATTGGAAAAGATGTTGAAGTTTAATGATTAGCTTTGACTAAAAACCTCTGACCCAGAAACCTCTCAGCTTTTGTTGTTTTTCATCTTTAGAGCTTTAGTATTTGTGTAACTGATGTAACAGTTTCTTCTTTAATTCTTTCCTTTTGTCTTAAATTATAGATAGAAACTATAAATATCATAGACTGAATAAAGCAACAAACCAATCTTTACATTTTCTTCATATCAGTTTCTCACTGATCACTCATCTTAATGCATATTTAAAGAAAAGATTAAAAAAAATAAATTTACAAAAATATTCAAATTGCTTAATATGAAAACATTTTTGATTAATTTTTCAAAATAAATTGATAATAAATTTAATAAATCTGTCTCTATATTTGAGTCATCCACAAATCTGAAATTCAGATATTTTTAGGTGTTTACTTTGATTGTCTGGTGTCCTCAAATGTCTTCATGATACCTGGACGTTTTCTGGTCAGTTCAGTAAAGGCCCGGGGGCCGGATCCGGCCCTTTGGGAAATTCTATCCGGCCCTCCAGATCATTTTATTTGATTGTTATTAATGACCCGATGTTATCTTGTTCTCATTTCTAACTTTTTAAAATTTTGTAGAGTAAAATATTGAAAGTTATTTCAGGTTTAAGTTGATTTATTCTGGAATAATATTCCTGCTTTTTTATTATTCATAATTATGTTCAAAAGTTATGGATTTAACATTTTAAAAATTGATATTCTGCTTGCTTTTTGGACTATTTTGAAATTTATTAAGATTTTTCCAAACTATCTTGGAGTTTAGCTAATATTACAGCTACATGCTAGCTGTTTTGGCTAATTTAAGTTTTTCTTTGTATGTTTTTTTAGGCTATTTTGGAGTTTAGCTAATATTACCATGCTAGGTTTTTTCACTAATTTGGGCTTTTTTTCAGTTTTTTAGGCTATTTAGAAGTTTAGCTATTCTTTGAGCTAGCTGTTTTGGCTAACCTATTTTTTTGTTTGTTTTTTTCTTTTTTAAGGCTAATTTGGAATTTAGCTAATATGTTAGCTGGCTATCAGCTTCAGCGTTTTTAACTATCAATTTCAGCATCTTGATTAGCCTAATTCAGCTTACAGCATTCACACTAGCATCATCACAGGTAATGCTATATATCTAGTTCATAATTATGTTAAAAGTGACAGTTTTAAAGTTTTAAAAATGTATTTTCAAAGGGTTCAATAAATGTTTATCCTGTTCGGCCTGCGACCTAAAGTGTGTTTTGGATTTTGGCCTCTTGTGTGATTGACCCTCGATGTAGTTTGTCCTACAGGAATTCTGTTAAAACTACATACTTTAATGTTCTGTACTTCACACGTGACGTTGACTGAGACAGAGTCCAACAGAACCGCAGATACCTGAAGTTGACCAAATGTGCTTTGGAAAACAAAAGAGTGAAACATGAATAAATCTAATTCCTGAGTCTGAGAGAGATTTTTTTTTTTACATTTATGTACTTAAATACGCAAATTTAATGTGAAAAGAAGATTTTAAAGTAAATCAGACAATAATTTTGAATTTAAATTATAGATTTACAATGGAATAAAACTTTATCAATCCCAAAAAAGGGAATAGAATCCTTTTTATTTTTAACCAGTTTAAAAGCAATCTTGACTTATTTGACTTTGCCACCAGAAATGCAACAAGGGCAAGATAAAATAAAATAAAAAAAAACATTTATTTTAAAGAGCAATAACAGCTTTGAACTTTTTACCACTAATTTTAAAGGAAAATTGTTTAAATTATATTTTTTGAGAACAACTGGGGTCACATTTTAGAGCTGTATATTTTAAATAAGTGGATATAAAAGTTAAACGAATTTTGTTTGTGTAATTGATTTAAAGCATCATGGTTCTGGGTGTGGGAACTATTTTTTTATTAGATTTAAAATATGACTTTTATGTCAGAATGTATTTTTGGGATAGCCTAACATGACTTTGATGTTTTGTATATTTTTATTTTTCTGGTTGTGTGATGTTTCTTATGAAGGACAGCAGTGGGTAAAATATAGTTTATTTTATTATTATAAGATCATCTCATTTAAAAAAAGCTTAAATTCATGAAATGTAACTAAGAAATCAATTGTTTTTGATGCTCAGTAGGAAAGAAATCACTTTGAAGCTTCATGTAAAACCTTCAAGTGAAACATTTTGACACGAAAACATTTTTTTACAAAACAGAAGAACTCAAAACTCATGACTGATCCTGCCCCACACGCGCCACAACTCTCCTTTTCTATGGAAGTATCTGGATTCACGATCTTTTTTGAGGATTTCTGTGACCGTTTTAAAGATTCATTCATGAAAGTCACATTTATGTAAACGGGGACGGTGTGGGAATCGCCTGTTCTTTTCTATGTGCAAAGAAAGATTCCACATGCAACTTTTCTCGTGTTACACGCCGACAGACTGCTTTTAGCGCTCCAGAGAATTTTCAAAATAAAAGATTTCTGTCTCAAAACAAACAAACAAACAAAAACGTGTTCAATTTCTTCGTTCTTCCGCGGCCCGGTACCGGTCAGTGGCCCAGTGGGAAGGGGTCCGTGGCCCGGTACCAGTCAGTGGCCCGGTGGGAAGGGGTCCATGGCCCGGTACCGGTCAGTGGCCCGGTGGGAAGGGGTCCGTGGCCCGGTACCGGTGGGGACCACTGATCTAAACCACTAGAACGACAGTGCAGGTGTTGGTGGCAGACATCGGTTTGTCTTTTAAGCAAAAATATTTTCCGTAAAGTGGTCTTAATTGAAAAGATGAACCATGAGATGAGTTTTGCGTGCACGCTTGCTCGTGCACGCCCCTAGGGTGTGCGGTCTGTGTCTTCTTTCACACGTGTGTGAATGTGAGCGTCCGTCTCCAGCTGCAGCTCTCATGCTGGGCCTCCTCCTGGTAGCCATTATGGCCGCATGTGTGCGAGTGCATTCATGTCTGGGTGGTCCGGTCCCGTCTGCCTCTTCCTAATAGTTTTACACTGCTCTGCCCCGGCGTTGCCCAAAGGCAGGGGGCAGGGGTAAGGTAGGGCGGCGGGTTGTGAGCGCTGAGAGGAGCAGACGACAGGGCTAATAAAGCTTCACAGGGTCTCGTACCGTCGCTCTCAGCACTTCCTCCTCGCTGCCCTCTCAACTCCCTCCTGCCCCCTGGTCCACCCCCCGCCCCCCACCAACACATGTGGTTCAGCCCTAATGGGACCCAGCTGGACTCCCACCTTTCTTCTCCAATGGACACAAGCTCTGGTTGTCCCGTCTCATGTCTTCTCTTTCTTTCAGCGCTCTGCTCCAGATGTCTGTTTTTGTTTTGAAGGAGAAAGCGGGATGACACCAGGAGAGGATTCCCTGGAATAAACCACGACCGATTCTCATTCAAAGACTGGAGGTGTTCATCAGAGTGAGCTTGTAAACACGGCGGCTCCAACATCCTCCTCTCCAGTTTTAAGTGTAGAGCAGCAGAACAAACAAACAAATGGGAAAACTTTACACAGCAGTCCTCAAAACATCCTTCCAGAGCTGCAGAGGGGCGAGTGTCGCAGGTCGTCTCAGCTGGGAGGAGAGCATGAACGTATGAACACGAGCTGATATGAAATCTCATGGATCTGAGTCCAGCGAAGCATGTTGAGAAGGGCTGGCCAATACATTTCAAAGTATTATTAATCCAAGAAACATGACATGAGCGTATTGTTAGCCTTGTGTGGAAAAACTGCCATGATGGTGTTTAAAGGGTCACCAAACCCTAAAATACCTTATTTTGGATGTTGACATCTATAAATGGGGCTTTAAAAGTGCTGTCTGTTGGTCATTGACACATTTTTGACAAATTGAAATAAAACTGTTTACAAATATAGTCAAAAACGACCTGTGTGCTGCCCCCTACAGGTTGAATGGAGGTATTACAGTTGAATGTTGTGATTGGTCAAACCATGAAAGTTTCAGAAGTCTGACATCACGATCTGAAGCTCCAGTAATGATAACAGTCCAGCCCCCAAGCCCCGCCCCTCTGAATGGATTTTCACATTTCGGCTGTGGGCGGAGTCAGCCTCCAACCTCATGGTTTGGTTTTTTTATTAATTTTTTTTATTAGTAGTAGTGTTTTGATTATGAAGTTTTTAACCCAAATCCCACAATCTAAATGTGTCAAAAAAAAAACATTTGAAGCCTCAGTTTCCACAATCTCCTCTGAGGGGGCGTGGCTTTTGAAGCTCCGCCCCTAATGCCCCTCCCATCTGATCATGATAGCTCTGTGTCTCGCTAGCGTAAATCTTCACCGCTGCTACATCAAAACGTCGAGCAACATCGTTTCTATCCAGATGTGCAATTCTGATCCAGATTCCAGCTCCGACCAGGAAAACAAAGACGTTCATGGATCTATTTGACTGACAGCGGAAGCATCAGAATGGGGCGGAGCACAGAGCTTGTGGTTTTAGTTGTGGTCACACCTACTTGCTTTTTAAAGTATATTTTATCGCCTGCTCCGAATTCAGAACAATTTGAATAAAGAAATCCTCAGAAATTCAGTTTTAATCTTAATTTTCTTTATTTATGCCACAAGATGCTAAAAACATAAAAAAACATATGTTGATAGGTAAATATGTAAACATTTATTTACATATGATGCTAAATATTTATTTATTTTGTTGTTTTCCAATTACAACATGTTTACTTTTTGTTATTTTGGGTTTTTTTCAAGCGGTTTGCCTTTTTTTTTAAATAATCTTATCTCTGATATTTATGTAAATTGAATTTTTCCTAGTTTGTAAATTTCTTTCTAGCAGATTCAAGGACATTTAAGATTTTTAAAGGGAAAGTTCACCACAATCGGAGCTGCTGGGTAGTTTTAGAAATAGTTTTGATTGTGATTTTTCCCTTTTTTGTGTTTGAATGTTTGTTTTTTAAGGGGTTTAGATGAAAGCCGTTCTGTCCAACATGGAATCCTTCATTTTTACAACTAAAGCGTCCTCTGCTACATTTTCCAGAAGTTTCCATTTTTTAAACAGTGACACTGAAAACAAAACACACAAATCCAGAAAAACACATTTAAACGACCTTCTTGTTGCGACGGGTATAAATAGAAAACAATAGACCATAAATGTTCCTGCTGTCACTCTTGGGGGCGGACAGCCCACAGTGTGAGAATGACACCGTATCATTGTGGGACCATAACTACAGTAGACGAATGACTGAGGTGGTTCTGCTGTGTGGTCCTCCGTGGACCCGCACAGAGACCGGTTCCCCTCCAAGAAACAGAATGTCCTCTGAGATTCACTTCACCTCTTCCTCTGATGAGAGCGGTTTGTCTGTTGGAAGTATGAGGTCATAAATGACAAACACTTTCATTTCAGTCTATCTTAAATAGAAATGGCAACGTATCAAAAAATAATTCTATAGAACAAAAAATTAATACAAATACAGGTTCTGTTCAATTGAATCCAAGTATTGATTTATTCATTTTTGCATGAACTGTGGAGAAATCTGCCCAAATTTTGCAGGACATAAATATTTTAAGCTGATTTTCACCAACTAATTATAAAACTAAACTCAAAGCACCTTCACAGGATCCCCATTAGGGCTGTGGATCGTTGCTGCGATGGCGATCCGATTCATGAATCAACGTCAATGATTCACGAATCAAACCACCATTCTTACTTTTTAATATGTTTGTTTCTGTGTCTGTCTTTTTAATGGATGTATGAAAATTTTAATATTTGTATTAAATCACCATCATTTCTAACTTTATGAAAAACAAGAGAATCAACAAAACGGATTAAAAAACCTACAAAGATTTAGATAGAAAGAAATGTTTGTCATGTTATTTTATTTTATTTTTTGTCAACCTTTTGTTTAAGTTCAACAGTAATATAAACGACATAAAAAGCATAAAATTTCATTCTTGTTTTTGATCATTTAACAACAAAACCTGAAAATTCTCTCCACAGTTTCTTATCCTCGAAGTTCTTCAACATTGTACGTTCTAAGTGTTATATACTGGTGCAGAGTCCGTATGAAGAAAGTCGTTTTTTTTCCACTGCAGAATCAGCTGATTCACGTTGATTACATCCGCCTTTCAGCAGCGCGAGGCTGTGTTTTTCCCCTTCAGAATAAACTAGAGTTACATTAGTTGCATCAACTGTTGAAGAGTTACCATAACCAAAAGAAAGTTTTAGCTCCAGTGTTAACACAAAGTAATGTTTTCAGAAGTTATGTCAGTGAGCAGAACTTCAGTCTCAGTTTCTGAACAGAAAAAAACTCTCTCTAGTCTTATTTTGAAAACCGGGAGCCTCACCAACACGAAGATGTGTTTACTTCTGGTGATGGTACCGCGGCTCTTTCGGCTTTGTTTTAGTTCGTAAACTTAAAATCCGACATTTATCTGCATTTCAGAGCAAAAATAAATCATCCCAGATAATATTATGATCATATTTTACTACAGTTTACTACATTTATAAAGATCCTAAATCAGCGATCTTGGACGTCGCAAATATTCGTACTCAAATTTCCAGGATCAAATCGCGAGTATTCGAGCACCCGGATACTCGTTACAGCCCTAATCCCCATATGTCACTGAATTGGTTCAGTTTGGGTCAGTAGGGAGAAGACTTCCGTCCAAGACGAGCCAGAGGCGAGGTCCACGGCCAAGAACAGGAGCACAGACGATCCACCGGGAATCTGGAATCTCTCCTGCTCCCCGGAGGGGAAAGAGGAACAACACGTGAATCACACTGCTCCAAACACAGGCATGGAGAACTAAATATAATAAAGTTGAAGTGAATGAAAATAGGGAACAGAACCCCAGAGCTGATGCGGATACTAACGGTGATAGAAAATCTAAAACTTTTAGCGTATCAATATTAATCGAGCTACAGCAGAGGGAATCGACCGCCAGGGCCCGGTTTATCAAACCAACTCCCCTCTGCTGAGTTCCATGGAGAAATATGTGTAACGGATGTAATGAAAATGATAATTATTCTCCAAACTTCATTACAGTAAGTAAGGGAGCAATAAATGAAATATTCTCTGATTACTAGCTAGCCTGGCAGTAGGCCTGTCCAAAGAGAGATGAGTTGGGCTTTTGGGTCAAGAAACGTCTGAGCCAACGGAGAAAATGTCTCAACTGGAGAAGAAGGACTGGACTGTTCAAGGTCTCCAAGGTGAGCCTTTTATTCAGGAATCAAGGTCCAAAGGTTTGTAGGAAGACTAGTGCGCAGCAGAACCCAGTAGATTGAGAACGTTTGAGGTCCAATGTGAAATGTCTACAGTTAGTCCTGATTTGGGGTGTCCAGCCCGGGTGTTGGTAAACTCTGCTTTCTTCTGCCCAAAATCCCTCCAACAGTCTAGCAGAAAGTTCTAGAGAACTTCATGATTCCTTCTGAGGATTTATTTGGAGATTTCATCGTCCAGCACATAATACTGAAGTGTTGAAGACAGATCCATCATTTTCAAAATGTTTCCTTTCTTTATGTCTTTGCGAAAACAGAAGTAAATTGTGATTTCTCAACAGGATTCTATTTTCTGAAATCCAGTTTTGTGGTTTTTATCAGTTAGATCCTCAATTTATGTAAAAATAAACTCTAGAAACCAATCAACCAGCAGGCCCTGAATCTGTATTCTATGAAAGTTTAATTTATTGAATGGAATTATGGAAATGAATGCACTTTTCTATGATTTTCATATTGTTTTGGAAAGGGTCTGTAAATTATGCATTTGTTGCTGAGAAACCAGGACGACTGAACATGAAACATTGTGAAAATGAGCAAAAAAAGTTCTGCATTTATTAAGTGGTGGTGGACACTTTCAACACTCAGTGATAGAAGCTGAATGAGAACTGAAACAGGAAATGTGCTGATCTTCTCACCCAGGAAGCTGATTCCTGTAAGCCAGGAGTGTCAAACTCAATCGCACGAGGGGCCAAAATCTAAAACACACTTTAGATCGCGGGCCGAACAGGATAAACATTTATTGAACACTAAAACTACATTTTTAAAACTTTAAAACTGTAACTTTTTAACATAATTCCGAGCTAGATATACAGCATTACCTGTGTGAATGCTGGCAGCTGAATTTGATCACTGAAGATGCTAGTGCTGATAGCTGAAAACGCTGAAGCTGATAGCCAGTGTTTTACTCTCGTTTTACTTTTTTTTTTTTTACTGTGAAGCACTTTTGTGATTTTTATCTTGAAATGTGCTATATAAATAAAGATAACAATTATTATTATTAGCTAAAATATTAGCTACCTGCCAAATTAGCCTAAAAAAAAATTAAAAACAAAACAAAACGAAAAAAAAAACCCTTAGGTTAGCCAAAAAGCGTGTAGCTGAAAAATATAGCTAAAGTTCAAAAAGCCTAAAAAAAAACTAAGAAAAAAAGAAAATTTTAGCCAAAACAGCTAGCATGTAAATTTCAGCCTCATCAACCTTTATTTCACCAGGCAAAACATTAAGAACAATTTCTTATTTACAATGTTGGCTGGAAAAAAAGCCTAACTCAGAGACAGCCTAATTTTTTAAAATGCCTAAATTAGCCAAAACCGCTAGCATGTAGCTGAAATATTAGCTGAACTCAAAAATAGCCTGAAAAATCTTAGTAAATGCTAAAATAGTCCAAAAATCAATCAGAATGCCAATTTTTAAAACTTTAAAACTGTAACTTTTTAACATAATTCTGAATAATAAAAAGGCAGGAATATTATTCCAGAATAAATCAACTTAAACCTTAAATAACTTTCAATATTTTACTCTCCATAAAAATATATTTTGTCAAAATTATACAAGTTAGAAATTAATCGCAAGATAACATCAGGTCGTTAATGATAATAAAATAAAATGATCTGGAGGGCCGGATAGAATTACCCACGGGGCCGGTCCGGCCCCCGGGCCTTGACACTGTCACATGTGCTATAAGCTGACTTTCGGTGTTTGTTGTTGGCAAACACTGAAACTACACTCACACCGGGCTTGGAAATGTGCGTTCAAGCAACCGCTTCCACTGAAACGTCTCTGTGAATGCAGGATTCTGAGTTCAAAACTCTCATGTTCACAAATCACTACACCAGTTTTTAAGCTGCACACCGAGCGCGGTTCGTGTGGCAGAGGCGGCCAGTTTCACTGTTAAGTCAATGAAACAGATCGAGCTGAGGTCCTGTGGCGGGATTTCAGCGAAGGGAGCGGCACAAAATGGGTTCAAATATCTGAATTTTGTCAAGGTCGAGAACTCTTCATAATAAATAAACCTGATCTCTCAACATCATCCGGGTCTTCCATTTATACGTGAGATTAACACAGACACCACTCCATGTAGCAATCAGGCTAAAAACATTAGCTTGTAGATCGGTGGATCGGTACGAGACATGGATCAGTACAGGTAACGGATGCAGATCAGTCCCAGACATGGATCGGTACCGGAAGCGGATCAGTACCAGACACGGATCAGTACCGGATCCGGATTGCTACCAGACATAAATCGGTATCGAACATAGATCGGTATAGGTACCGGACGCGGAATGATAACAGAAACGGATCAGTACCGGATCCGGTTTGGTACCAGACATAAATCGGTATCGAACATAGGTCGGTATAGGTACCAGACGCGGATTGATAACAGACGTGGATCAGTACCAGACGTGGATCAATTCTGGACATGGATCGGTACAAATACCGGGCGTGTTACTGGTTCTGGACACAGAAACCAGTCTCGGACCTGGGATAGGGTAAGTCCATCTTTACTGATGACGCTTTCCAGCAGGACTTGAGGCCTGACTTGTTCGGGTCTCCTGCTGCAGACGAGTGTTTAGATGTGGCAGACGCCCAGGTTAAACACGAAGGCCCGTGGGACCCTCACCTGGGACGTGAGCACAGGCTCTAGAGGCCCTCTCAGCGGCCATCGGGTTTGCCATCCGTCATCTGAACGACTCCCACAAACACCTGCATGTTTCCACGGAGTGGGTGAGGAAAGCGTGCGTCTACTGCTGAAGGACTGCGTGTTTATGCATGCAGTACCGTGTGTGCTGGTGTTTACAGTTGACTCGGACCTGGTCTGCACTGATCCCTGTGACAACCTGGATGGAAGGCAGACGTGATGTTGTCCCTGCAGAGCCGTGTGTGCGGCGCTCAGACAGAAAAATAAATACTGTCAATGCAGGAGAAGAGGAAAGGAGCGCGTTTGAAGTCGGGGAGCTGCCGAGTGGAGCAGAGAGACAGATGAATCATCCTGTTTCAGAACCCTGAACATGCCCTTGTTAAGGAGCAGCTTATGTTTAGGTGTGCGGTACCAAACACACACATCCCAGACTGAACTCTGTGTGAGTCTACACGCTTCTCGGGTGATGTCAGATTAGCATTACGCGCGGTTCGGGCCTGTGTTTACGCTCGCGTGGCGGGACGAGATGTCTGATATTGTTTTTTTGGTTGCAGCAGAAATGTAAACAGCGGAAGGTAGCGGCTCAGGCAGCGCTGGAGGGCAGAGACGTTCCATGTGGGGATAATGACCTCAGCGGCTGGGCAGGGAGGAGGTGAAGGAGCTCTGGTCAATTTGAAAGTGGAGTCTGTTTTACAGACGGCGTCCGACTGCACGCCACACTCACAACAAAGCCTCTGACAGCGGCTTGAGCGCCGGCCGATGGCGCTCTGCCAGGAGCTGTCAGCTTTGAGGCGGATCAACCGCTCGAGTGCAGAACGTCTGGATTGAGAAACACAACACTGACAGCAGACATCAGCGTTGGATTTGGACATTAAAAGCTTTTCAAATTGACGTTTGCCAAGGAAATCACGTGTGCTATTCATTCTAAATTGAACATTTTGAGGTCAATTAGGAATTGGAAGGAGCCGAACTCCAACGTTCCCTTTAAGGAAATTTCCGATGAGTTTTCTTTTCAACAACCAAATTGCAACAAGCGGACAAGCTAAAATAAAGTTATGCATTGACATTCCTGCATTGGTGCTCTGCCTCTGGATCAGGAGCCAACATGTGGCCCAGTTCCAGTCCGGCTAAAAGCAAAACTTTCAGCAGCCTGCAGAAATGTCCACCTGTTTCCTCTCCTTCAGATATTATATTCATGTAATCCAGATGCCACTGCGATGAGTGCTCATTTTGCACGGATATCAAATTTGGAAAAAAAAACAAAAATCACAGCACAGGCAGTCATTTTATTCTATTTCTTTCCTAGAGTGTTTCCCAGCAATCGATCTGCTGAAGAAAAGTCTTTATGATGTTTAGTTCTCTGAGATTCTGTTGGATGGAGTGGGATTCACATGTTGTTCCTCTTTCACTCTTCCCTCCGGAGCAGCAGGAGAGATTTCAGATTCCAGGTGGATCGTCAGTGCTCCTGTTCTTGGCCGTGGACCTCGCCTCTGGCTCGTAATCTCACATCTCAGAGCTGGAGAGATTCCAGGTGGATCGTCAGTGCTCCTGTTCTTGGCCGTGGACCTCACCTCTGGCTCGTAATCTCACATCTCAGAGCTGGAGAGATTCCAGGTGGATCGTCAGTGCTCCTGTTCTTGGCCGTGGACCTCACCTCTGGCTCGTAATCTCACATCTCAGAGCTGGAGAGATTCCAGGTGGATCGTCAGTGCTCCTGTTCTTGGCCGTGGACCTCACCTCTGGCTCGTAATCTCACATCTCAGAGCTGGAGAGATTCCAGGTGGATCGTCAGTGCTCCTGTTCTTGGCCGTGGACCTCACCTCTGGCTCGTAATCTCACATCTCAGAGCTGGAGAGATTCCAGGTGGATCGTCAGTGCTCCTGTTCTTGGCCGTGGACCTCACCTCTGGCTCGTAATCTCACATCTCAGAGCTGGAGAGATTCCAGGTGGATCGTCAGTGCTCCTGTTCTTGTAGTGGAGCAGCTTAGTGTCATTTTTAGCCAGAATCGTTCAGTTGATGATACAAGCATGAAATTTGGTACAGTTATAGTCTCTGGGTCTAGTTACAGGAAAAAAAGTGCTAGCCACACAAAAATCCAATATGGCCGCCATTTTTTTCAAGATGGCCGCCATGGCAGTAAAGTTGGCAGAATATCATAAAAATAGTTTACTTGATGATGTTTTCAATGGTTTTTTGCCCCGAAAATGGACTGCTAATGCCAGGGTGGCAGTGAGGATGAGCTCTTTCTGCCTTAAAAATGCCAGTTAATATCCCTGTAATGTTTAGCAATAAAAACCTCATTTTACCTGATGAAGTACTCATGTTTTTTCAATGTAACTCATTACACCAACAACCTTTGGTGGCCATCTTGGAAAATGGCCGCCATTTTGGAATTTAAAGTGGCTAGCACTTTTTTCTTAAAATTTGGTGTCTTATAAGTACTTCAGCCAAATTTCATGCTTGTGTCATAAAATGAAAGATTGTTTGAGTTAGCTGCTCCACTATTGGCCGTGGACCTCGCCTCTGGCTCGTCATGGCTGTGGACCTCACCCCCACCTGTCCCCCCGTCCTATCTGTCTAAACTCTATTTAAATGTGTAATTGTAGATAGGGCTGTAACGAGTATCTGGGTGCTCGAATACTCACAATTTGCTCCTGAAAATTCAAGTAAGAATATTGGCGACATCCAAGATCGCTGATTTGTGATCTTTATAAATATAGTAGAGTGTAGGAAAATATTATCTGGGGACGATGTATTTTTGCTCTGAAATGCAGATTAATGTAGGATTTTAAGTATACAAACTAAAACAAAGCTGAAAGAGCCGCAGGACCGTCACCAGAAGTAAACACATCTTCGTGTTGGTGAGGCTCCCGGTTTTCAAAATAAGACTAGAGAGAGTTTTTTTCTGTTCAGAAACTGAGACTGAAGTTCCGCTCACTGACATAACTTCTGAAAGTTTGTTGATTCCGATCTCCTGGTTTTTATAAAGGTAGAAATGATGGTAATTTAATAGAAATGTCACAATTTTCATACATCCAGTAAAAAGACAGACACAGAAACAAACATTAAAAAGTAAGAATCGTGGTTCCATTCGTCAATCGAATCGGATCGCCATCTTAGTAACAATCCACAGCCCTAGTTGTAGAGTTAGATAAGCTAATTCTGCTTTAATAGTCCTGATAAATCATCTGTCCGTCATCAGAGATGATCTCTCCTTCATGTGGAGGTTTCTTCTTTTTCCTGAATCTTTCTTTTAAGAGTTTTTCCTTACCCGGTTGGAGGGTTTAAGGGCAGGGATAACCAGCTTAATTTAGTCCATTTACATTAGCAGTTAGCTGTAGTTTATCATTCATGACCGACCTTCTGCTTCTGCACAATTACCAGCATGAAGCCCAATGAGGAAATTCTTCTGTGATTTTGCTATATAAATACAGTTGATTTGAGTCATGCTAGCTGCTAGAGCCCTACACGCCTCAGATAAAAACCTCTATTTATCCAGGTGATCCTCTGCCGCGAAGCATGTAACCACTTTTAAAGTAATATTTCTTTAAGGACGTTCATAGCTGCGACGAGTGAGAAATGAGATCTAAACGCCGTAGTGAAACCTCTCTGAGGCCGGGCTCATTGGTTCTCTTTCCTGAGTGGAGGTGGTCCTCGCTCTTTCTGTAGCCGGTCTTTGATCCCTCTCGCTCTTCTCTTCCTGCCATTCATTCTTCGGGCGCAGACAAAGCCCGGCCTTCCAACAAATGCGGCCGCTGCCTTTCAGGGCCAATCGTCAGGCTGTTGATGGAAACAGACAACAGGAGAGGAGCAGGGACGCGGGAGGACGAGGGCGAAGGGAGATGAGAGGACAAGAAAAAAGGAGTAGCAGAGAAGAGAGGAGAAGAGCGCACAGTTTCACCCACTCCGGAGGTCTTTGGCAGCCCCCTGCTCTCAGTCCCCTACCTCCAGAAGGCCTTATTCAGAGACTCACCTAATGAACACTCCTGCCCTCATTCAGCCCCACAATGGAGTCCTCCACAGCCATTGAGCCGGCTCACAATGCTGAACATCGCCCCAATTAAACCCCCGAGACAATGAGCAGGGGAAGGTGAAGGGGGTGGAGGTGTGCGTGTAATATGTCTGCGTATGAGGGGTCGAGCTGGGGGGTCAGCAGGGTAATGAACAGGCTCAACATGGCAGATCTTCTCGGAGGTCCACTGAAGTGCCGTTTCCTCTGATGTACTGCTCGGAACAGTAAGAAGCAATTAGCTGGAACGTCCCGCGCTTTGTGCTCCGCCGGTCGATTCTAGAGCGTTTATGTGTATGGATTTCATGGACAACAAAGAGGAATAAGAACAATGACAGAGTGCAAACATCATGGAGAGCACACGCACAGCTGGACGACTAGATGATGTCCTCTCAACATCAAATAACATGTTTAGTGTTAACCACAACATACAGCAGGAGTGGATCTTATCAGACTGGCCGGAGCGAGCACTTTTTATTCATCAGGTTCAATTAACTTTTTGTACTTTTTATTTTTGGGTTACATTACATAACAAAAACACACATATAAAACAAATAGAAGTTGTTCTTAAAAGCCCCAAAAAATCGTATATCGAACAACCAACAAAATTAAAAAGTGAAGTTCGATGTTCATCTATAAAGATAGTTTCAATTCAGTTTTTGTGTATTCCTCTTTAACAATATTTTTATGAACATAAGTACATTTAAATATGCTTTAAAATTAGGACCCTGAATGTTAAACCCATGTGATTAATCAAAACTCAGCGGTTCAAGTTTCTGGGTTAAAACACTGTCAGTTATAAATATTCAATCAGTTTTTAGCACTTTGATTTAATTTAATTTTTTTGGTTTAGATCGCTTTTTCACAAAAAGGAGACTATTTGATCCGCGGTCCGCACTGGTATAAGTTAAATAAGAGAGAAAGTTCTCCTCTTTCTGCTGGTTTTTGTCCAGAAAACGAAAGAAATCTGCCGTGATTTACAACATTTGGGTTAACTTTTTTTTTCTATAGGTCTGCAGCTTCGTTTCTTATGTCAGCATCTCATGGGTTAAAACTTGAACATTTTCAACATTCAGACAATAAAATTGTAGGAAAGATGAATGAAAAAAAATCAAATTTTAATGTTAAAGTTTGTCTTCATCCTCTATAAAATCCCTGAAGGTTCTTTAAACTTTATTCGTTCACTTATTTTTATGCAGGAACCATTAAAATACAATTAGAATACATTTTTCTTTCCTTTCCTTTTTCATTTTCATCTTTATTAGCAGCATCCTTGTAATATTAAGCTGAATATTCCTTCTTATTTATTTATTTTTTTTGTGGGACCAACAGTCACAATAAATCCATATTTGGAGTAAAAATCTGTTTTTTTTTGGCTGTTAAATGTAGATTTCTTTTATATTAGGCCGAGACTCTTCTTTTGCTTCTTTGCTGCATCTTTTCTGTGAGAATAAACTTTCTGAATAATGATTAATTGAATAATTAATTTGTCAATATTTTTTATTCCTACGATCCAGAAATCTCGATCTGTCTGAGGTAGAATCAAATCGACCTATACCATAAAAAATGGTTTCATGATTCGATAAATCAATAATCAATCTTGGAACATATCATTTGGATTGAGGTAAATTAGATTTATTTTACCATAATGTACAAAACACACATGTGATTGCAGCGAAAAATGATTAAGTCATTATTGCAGTCCAATGTGAAAAAACATTTTGAATTTTACATAGACATTTTTTAAAAAAAAGAATTAAGGCTTTTAATTTCGTCGTATGGCGCAACGTTTTTTTGTTAAATTTGTTAGCTTTGGGGTTTCAATTTCACGGTCAGTAGAGACGCTTTCAGAAAGCGGTGGATGGATTCTCAACACGTGGCCGAGCAATATCACACGTGTCAAGAATTATTTCAATGTGGTGGAAAAAAAGTCTAGTGGTTTTTCAAAATAAAAGTTCCTTCAGAATCAGACAATGAAAAAAAACATAATAAAAAAAATGTTTTATTCTTCTGCCCGGAACCAAGACGTACCGGTCTGCAACTTAGGGGTTAAAGACCACCATTTAATAGAAATATAAAGTATAAAAAATACTGTAAGTAAAACTGAAATGATTTACTCATTTAGGAGTTTCTTACCTCTCTTCAATGTCCACACATTAAAGTGCCGCTAAAATAGCTTAAACTTTAACATGAAACATTTTCTTCTTTGATCTTTTCTACGAAACATTTAGAGAAACATTATGAGTATCACTGGGTTGATCTATTAAGCTTAAATCGATTCAAATCGATTAATTAAAATTTTGATTGATTTAGCACTTAAAGCTAAAGTCCGCTAGCTTGATGCTAACGTTTAATGGAATTTCCCATAGGACGGCTAATGCTAACGCTAGGTCGACCTAAATATACTTTGCTGACTAAATTAACATCTTTATAAACTCACAGACATGAATTTTACAAACTCTTTTAAGGAAATATTTATTAAAGTAACAATTTGTGGTCTAAAACTTTGTTTTTTGCTCATTCTTTCTTCTTCTTGAATAAGGTGTAATGCTATAGCGCGATCGCCACCTAGTGGCCAAACTGAAACGTCCTCCAGGAGAACCAGAACATCCATCCATTCATCTTCTTATCCGCTTTGTCCCTTTTGGGGTCGCGGGGGCGCCAGAGCCTAACTCAGCTACTGATGGGCGAAGGCGGGGTTCACCCTGGACAGGTCGCCTGTCTGTCACAGGAGTAGAACAATGTTTACAATGTTAATGATCTGAACATTTTTGTTAGAACTTCTCCTTTAGAGAATCCATGAAACACTGGATGATATCAACAATCTCATCATTTCAATGATACATTTTATAATATGTGAACTGTAGCAGATTAATATGAAAATGTTCAAAACATAAAGTAGATTATTATTGTATTTCTAAACAAATGTGTATAAATGTGTAAACTGAGTGGATCAAAGAATAAAAAAAAAAGAAAAAATCTGAATCAATTCGATCCACACTCGATTCGGAATCGAATCCTTTCTGGAAATTATTATCAATACCCAGGCCTGATTATAAGATATTAAAAAGGCTAATTTACTATTAAATGTATAAAAAAAAAAGATCACTTTAAATATGTAAATTTTTATATTTTTTTAACCATTTCATAGATTTTTAATTCTTCCATTTATGAAAGTTATAGACATTTATTTAATTGTTTGTTTACCAAAATCTCTCAAATGTAGCTTCAAAATAAACAGAAAATGATTAAAAATCGTCTCCATTTAAAGCATTGATGCTGCTGAATGGATTCCTGGCTTCCATCATGTTGTATGTTTCATTATTGACACTGATGCTCCCAGTCTGCAGAGACGTGACATTTGACAGGCGCAGGAGAGCCAACAAAGGCCAGAACAAAGGCAGCAGCCGGGTCATGATAATGCAGCTCGCTGCAGATTCCTCTCATGAATATGGCAACTGTGAGGCTGACAGTCTGTGTGTGAGATGCATGCATAAAGCGGCTCTGGGTGCTTGTGTTACTTTAAGTGTAAACACAGTTTGTCCTCATGTGGTCTCGAATGCCACGCACATCATAGATTTTCACGGACTTTAATGTTAAGGCATGCGTGTCTCTCTGCATCTGTTGCTCCCCAGTGGAGTTAAAAAAAAAGTCAATCAACTAGTCTGTCAGGGGAGCAGGTTGCATATTCTGCGTTTGGATCAATACCCTTCAACCCCTGGGACTCCTGCATAGTCATTAGGGCATCGTAAGCTCCTTAAATCCCTGCACAGCTCCGACGGTTGCCTGCAGAGACGTGCATTAAAATATGCATGTCCTCTTGTAGTTTGGTTCAAAGGAAATTAAAGACCCACTCCAATAAGTAAATATCCTGTTTTGGGTCTTTTTAACGTGTTCTTGATGCATTTTTCCCATAATGGAGGACATAAATAAAGAGGTTTAAAACTATTTTTCTTTATTCATGGATCAGGAGCAGATGAAAACCAGTGGTTTGAAAAGGCTCAAAAATTCAGAAGCATCCATTAACCTTTCCTCGTAAGAGTTGGTGTTTGGCTCAAAAAAATAACTCAAATATTACTCATTGTTTTTATTGCTTTTTTGCTACGATGATGTTTGCTTGGTGTTGCATCCAAACATTTTTCACTTCATTCCTTTCTCCTTATTAGTTGAGTGAAGACACCTGTTGGAGACCTGACGAGGTGTCCAGCAAGGCCCAGCGCCATCACTGGGAAGGAGGCTCTTTCCAACGCCACGTCTTTCTCTGGAATGCTTCTGTGTAGCCCAGCAGGAGCGGACTTACCGCTGGGCAAAGGTAGGCGATTGGCTGGGGAACCCCAACGCTCTGGGGCCCCAAGCTGAACAGTCAATGAAAGTGTCTGAACCAGGGGTGTCCAAATCCAGGCCTTGAGGGCTGGTGTTCTAAATGTTTTTTAGCCAACTTGCCATTAACCCTTTACTCAACCAAATGGTCGGGCATATTCAAAAAAACATGTTTTTAAAAATATTGATTGCGTGTATTACTCCCCAAGGTACGGAGGCCCTCAAGGGACAATGAAGGAAAAGCAATTGAAGGAAAAATTCCCCAAAATGTAAGTAAAAATATATTTTTTTCTGGTTTCTAACTGGTGCGCACCAGATAGTAACCAGAAAAAAGATTTTTTCATTTACATTTTTTGAATAAACTTTCTTTTTCCAGTTACTATCTGGTCCACACCAGTTATTAAACAGAACATTTTTATTTCTAAAAACTGAAGTTAAAAAAAATGTATAGATAGTGACTGGTGCGCACCAGATAGTAACTTTTACAGAACTCCTGTGTATGTTTAGAAAAAAAAAATTAAATCTCACTATTTTTTCTAAAGACTTTGATGTCCCTTTAAATGGAATAAGCAGCAGAAAAAAATATTTCTGATTATTTTTTTCTTTTTTTGGATAGTTAAAGGATTAAAGGTCCTTATTGGCTAAACACAGCTGCAGATGAGGCAGGGTTTCTGGAAAACAAACAAGCGACCGTTCCTCAAAGCCTGGATTTGGACACCTCTTGTCTAAAATACATTTTACACCCAGTATTATCAAACTGTCATAAAATAAAAAAAACGTACCCAAAATCACTGAAATGCCATAACACTGATCACCTGAAAGTGTTTTATCCCCCGTCCCTCCGCAGTAATGGAATATTCCAGCAAATTAGCGAGCAAAGAATTTGGTTTTCCCAGACTGGGTTATTTTCTTCCCAATTAGTTTTGACTCCGACTTAATGGGTAAAAATTGTTTGGGCAGGTGGACATAATTGTGACGGGTTTGGGAGCTTCTAGTTCTTTATTGAAATGCTATTTCAATAATTATTTGGGGTTTTAATTTAGGTGAGAATAAAATAAAAAGATTGATACAATTGCTGCAGAGGGCCCCTTTTTTTCACCTGGGGCCCCCAAACTGCTAAGTCCGCCACTGCAGCTCAGTCCTTCAGTGGTGGAGTGTGTGGGGGGTCTGTGGACAGGTAAGAGAGTAGGGTGGGGTACATAAAATTAATTCATCGATCTGAATCTGAGCTTAATAGGTCAGTAATCGGTTTAGCACATAAAGCTAAACTCCACTAGCCTAATGCTAACGTATAATGGGATTTCCATGCTAACACTCGGTCGACCTGACTAAAAGAACATCTTTGCAAACTCACAGACATTAATTTTCCAAAATAATTTAAATAAATGTTTTTTAAAGTAACCATTAGTGGTGTAAAATGTTGTTTTTCCCTCAAACTTTCTTCTTCTTCTGGAATAAGGTGTAATGCCATAACGCAATCGCCACCTAGTGGCCAAACTGAAACGGCCTCCAGGAGAAGCAGAACAATCGTTAGAGCTTGGTGCTCATGTAGATGAGTTAATGAGACTCTTGTTTTAGGATAGTGACAGCTAGGCCGTGTTTTATTCCATTCTTTTGGTCCAACCTACACCCCTCCTCCCTTATACCAAATAAAAACCATTAAACCGTTCTGTGTTTTATCTTTCAGAAAGATCCAACCCTATACTTGCACATTTGTGCACGTGACACTTGTGCTTGTGAGGTGCTGTAAACAAAGGATAGAGGATAAACAAAGGGCTGAAGGGAAATTAGCGGAGCTATCTTCCGCGCCATCAGTCCCGCCCACAACGCAGAGGTGAATTTCTAATGAACTCCTGCAGCTCTGCAGAAAATATGTCTTAAAAAAACAACACAGGCTTTTTTTATTTTGGCTAAAACTGGCATAATCATAAATAAATGACCACTGGGAATGATTTTACAAAAGGAAAAAATGTAGTCGGAGTGAAACTTTAAACAGTTACAAGAAGCTTTTAATTTGTTGAAAAAGTTGTGGTGCAATGACGCACAACAATGACATACAAACATTAGTATTTTTGAGTATGACATGTACATCATAAAAACTTTTTTTTGGTTTATTCACATCCAAAGACATGCAGTAAACAGATAAAAACCTTCAGTATTTTCATTTATTATTAAAGTTACTCGTTTATATCTGGCTTTGCGCTGGATTTCTCCATCCAAACTTTGTGACAGGATACTATTACTATGTTTGTTTGTGTATATCCCTCCTTAAAGCTGCTCTCAGATCTCCGTTTTCCACCCAGTAGGTTTTTGTATTTTTTGTAGGAGCTAGCTTCACTTTGTTCAGGATCTCATCTGCCCCCAATTTACTCTCCCAGTGACCCTGCAACCCTCACGTATCAGCGCGGCGTTCCTTTCTTTACGGCTGAAAGCCATATTGTTGTCAAATGAAAAAGGACGTAAATACTTGCTAATATTGTAGGGTCTCGCTCAAGTGGAACTGGGAGTTGCAGTAAATCAAAGGCCAAGAAGAGAGTCCGATCACTGTGTTCATGCGCGCCACTTGAGCGAGTCTCTTTTTGTGTCCGAGTGTGTTTTTCTTTCAGTGTCAGCCTCTCGGCAGACAAAGTTCTCGTTTTCTACTCTTTCAAATGTGAAATTCTCCATCGTCTTCCTCACTCGTGCTGCAACAGACCTCCTCCTGTCTTCCTCACTGGTTCCTGTGGCCTCCCAGGGCTTCCTCCAGCCATCAGGACGAAGGGCTGCTGAGGGACTCTGACGCTGGCGGAGGGGGCGAAGCCGTGGAGGAACTGGGTGGGTATCATGTTCTCCCTCTTTCTCCTACTACAGATTTATGGAGGCTCAGGCCTTCTCTAAATATTTGCCTTTCCCCCTGTACTGTGGGAGATTGATGGCCTTTGAAGTCGGGGGGTTGATGGGATTGGCGGGGCAGAAGCTCGGGGTGTTGGGATGGAGGATGGAGGGAGCGCAGGGAAAGGTAAAAACTCGGAGTGCGGCCTCAGAGAAGCCCGCTGATCTGTATGGTTACAACAGCTGGGATATGAGTTACTGCTCGTCTGAAAGGTTAGCATCTGTTCCGCGTTAAAAGAAGAATCCAAATGAGTCGACTTGACTGTATTCTGTTCAGACAAACATCCGTAATGTGTCGAACTGTTTGGTGCAAAACAAAATCAATGAACTTTCAAAAGAAAGTATTTTGAAGCCATTACGTGCTCCTCTGAGGTTTATACTGAAATAACCTCAGCAGAGCTGCTAATAATAATCCTATCCAGAGTCAGTCACAAGTTCTACAAACATCTGCTGCAATGCTAAGTCTCCTTTATAAGTGATTGGCTTCAGATTCTCAAATGTTGCATCATCTGAGGTAAATTTGTATGTTTGCTTTGTGAGAAATCAGACTAGTTGTTCGTCTGATAGGTGGAATAATTCACTAAGTACTGATCCTGGAAGATCTAATGCCGATTGGTTCATCGGTTAGTCCTTAATGGGGCTGCAGGAAAAGAAGAAAACTCACAATATTCATGATTAATATTGCAGTGAGGATTTAACTTGTGATATATAGCACCACAAAAAGTGATTTTAACTTAAAATGCTCTCCTCATCTACATCTAGAATGAAAGGAATCCATCTGATTGGTCGAACTTTGTCAGACAGCTGGATCCAAGTGAAGCAGGTTTATTTGGCACAGACAGGAGAACTGGAGTGAAACACAGTCCACAAAGCTAAATCAGAGTCAGGCAGGCAGGGGTCAAACCAGACGATCAGGGTCCAGGCGAGGGTCGGGGCAGGCGGCAAACAAACCAGACGATCAGGGTCCAGGCGAGGGTCGGGGCAGGCGGCAAACCAGACGATCAGGTCAGGATGAAATCGCTCAGTGATGCAGGCGGAGCGGCACAGACAAGACTAAATACTGCTGGGAAGGATTACTGATGGGAACCAAATGTGTGGCTCCTGGGAGTGACAGCAGGGGCTGATGGGAAGTGAAGTGTGGAGAACCAGGAAGTGCTAGAGACAGGGGACTGATTCATGACAAAAGAAAGATTGTAAAGATTGTATTAGCATGAGTGTAAACATTTAAGCTTAACATTTGTTGCGGTTAAGCAGTCTTTTGCGATACATGCATCACACAGGCTGATATCGCGATAACGATAAATTTGGGTTGTGGATCTGTGAATGTAAAGTGCTTTCAGCCTTCGAGGTCGGTAGAAAGTGTTATACAATCATTTACCTTTTACCATTTCCATCATCCATGAAATCAAGAAGAGTTTTACAGAGGCATTCCAATGAAAATTGTGTTTTTAACGTGTTGTTGTGATTTTTTCTGAAGATGGAGGACTTTTATAAAGAAAATTCAAGGTTAAAGTTGCATTTCTGAGTATTTCTTTATTCAAATTGTTGTGAATTTGGAGCAGATAATACAAATGGAAATGGAAGAAGAGCTTCTTTGTAACCCAGAGAATAGGCTGGGTGGGCCACAAGCTCCCTGTCCCCGTTTTGTAAGGTGCGCATTTAAAACCAGTAGCCAATCAGAATTTAGTATTCACCTGGACCATTGTGTAACTTCATCTTAAAGTTAATTTTAGTACAGAAACATGTTTATTTCTTAAGACTGTTTTTTTGGATTGCTTAGCTTTTTGTCGTCATGTTGTGTATTTTGCCGTATTGCTTAGGCTTTTGTCATCGCATTGTAGCTTTTGTCGGATTGGTTCTGCTTTTGTTGTTGTGTTGCAACTTTTGTCCAAATGCTTCAGCTTTTGTCGTCATGCTTCGGCTTTTGTCAGGTTGTGACTTTTGTCCAAATGCTTCAGCTTTTGTCGTCATGCTTCGGCTTTTGTCGGATTGCTTCACCTTTTGTTGTTGTGTTGTGACTTTTGTCCAAATGCTTCAGCTTTGTCATCATGCTTTGGCTTTTGACTTCATGTTGCAGCTTTTCTTTGATTGCTTCAGCTTATGTCGTCATGTGTCGGCTTTTGTCGCATTGCTTCAGCTTTTGTCGTCCGCTTCAGTTTTTGTCGTCATGGTACGGCTTTTGCCGGATTGCTTTGGCTTTTGTTGTCATGCTTCGGCTTTTGTCAACATGCTTTGGCTTTTGTCGGATTGCTGTGTTTTTTTTCGTCACGCTTCAGCTTTTGTCATCTTCTTATGGCTTTTGTGGTCATGTTATGGCTTTTGTCAGATTGCTTGGGCGTTTGTTGTCATGCTTCAGCTATGTCGCTGTGCTTCGCCTTTTGTCGGATTGCTTCGGCTTTTGTTGTCATGCTTCGGCTTTTGTCGTTGTGTTTCTGATTTCGCTGTTGTGTTGTGCCTCTTGGATCTATGTGAGCTAAATCAGCCGCCGTAGTAGACCACTGTCAATCAATCCTCAGAGCCATGTTGTCTGTACACAATCCCCAATCTGAATTAATGTTCTATTACCAGCAGATCTTTGGTTTCATTCCTTATAGACTCAATGTATTATTCTGAGAAGCTTTTAGAGTTTAAACAGGAGAGAAAAGTGTCAAAATGTTTGTCTGTCTGAGAAAGCTGCAATAAGCAGTGAAGAGTTTTACAGCCTTAAAACATTTAGAATTGTAAAAATAATTTTGCTTATCGAGGTTAATTGTAGAACTAACTTCCACGATAAATGACTGTAATTTTTAAACTGTTGGAGGGTAAAAGTACACAGGGATATCTGGACTCTCTCCTCTGTCTTCTCCTTTACTTTTACTTATTGGGGACTGTGTCAGGGAGTTCTTGGAGATCCACTTCTGCACCTTGATCACTCACAAACCCCAAACCAATCATACCAGAATTAGACTCACAAAAAAAGAGTGAAAAGAGACACACTCTCACCAACACAATCTGATAATGCACACGGTACATGAGAGGAGTTTTCCCCAACAAATCCACTCTAACATGCTCCTCTACTTTCCATTTGCTTCTCCCCTCCCCAGGTCGCTGTTGCTCTGAGGCGGCGTGGTTAGTGACATGGCGGGGAAAGGGGAGGAGCCAGGAGGTCACATGGATGACTAACAGTAGCTTTTACAATAAACTCCAGGAACATTCTTCCTCAAATTATGCTATTAGCTACTTTAGGGAGTAGAAAGCCCGAATGAAGAGGGTAGCATTGGAGCAAAAAAAAAAAAAATGTACCCTTAAAAATATGTGCGGTTAATGGTGGGGGGGTTAAAACAACAAGAGAAACGAACTTGTAGTCAGTGGCCTCCTTTTCTGCATTGGAATGCACTCCAGTGGCATTTCCATGTTCCTGGTGATTTATCGGTGCTGGTGTTCCCCCTCTGTCTCTGTCAATACAGGACTCCCCCAGCCAGGAAAAGACTCTAAGCCCGAGGAGACAGCCAGTCTTAGCTTCCCTCCTGCTGCACCTGTTCCCTCTGCTGGGGAAATGATTGCCTGTAATTATGTGTGAAAGGGGCTCCGCCGGATAGCCTGAGTGATAGTGTCAATCCGCTAATGTTTTTTATTGGACTCTGTGTGATCCCATGAGCATGAGGAGGAGGGCACTTTAAAGATTTGTCTCAGTAATGGGGCGGACACACACATGTGCGGCCTTTGCTGCTCTGTTGTGTGTGTGTAGTTTCATGTGTTTAATTTTTGTGTAATTTTTAGATCACACCTTTTCCTTAAATTCAGTCCAGTAACTTAGTGACCTTTCGTAATTGTAAAACCATGATACTAATGCTCTCTTTACTGATTTGCAAGTCAAATTCACGTCCGCCGCCTCTCTTTGGACGCACTTCTAGACGATGTCCAAAAATAAACCGTATGGTGTGTGGGAGGAGCTAAAGTTTTCACCCGTATCACAACATAGAAGCATTGACTGAATTAGAGATATACGGGTTACTGTCCCACTTTAGTCTGAGAAGTAAAGGTGTATTCAGACTGGACACATTTGGTCCGCTTAAAGTGAACCAGAACAAAGTTTCTGTCTGAATACGCACAAACAAATCCAGGACCCGGACTCAGACCCATCTTCAAAAGAGGTCTCGGTTCATTTCCGGACTAAAATTCGGTTCTTTCTCTAATGCTAGGTTCACACTGGACGCGGAGGCGGCGCAGAGTGGAGTGTGCGGGGCATCCGCCCTCTCTCCTGCGATTCACACAAGACGCGCATTTTTCCACGACGGTGGACACGTATGGACAGAAAATAGACTCACTCCGATTTGTGGGATTTGTAACTCATGTACTACAACGGCTTGAAACTAATTACACACGCAAATCTTTAAAATTACGCACAAATCACCTCTTACGCACACAGCAGCTCCCCTGAAAGCGCCTCCAACACGGGGTTCTGTCCCAAGCATTGGTCACAGTTGCGGTGATAGCAAACGATGCTGGACCCTTCTAAACTCCCGCAGATCAAAGCGGGGATGGTAGTGTCTGTAATAATCACGTTTGCCAACCAGAGCTCTGTGAATTGACTTTATAGAAGGTGGCAGCTGGCGGGGCGCTATGGCGGCAGGACTCACTGATAGGAGTGTGAGGTCCTTCTAAACATCAGCAGGGAAGTGAGGCTTGATCAGCCCACTGGACCTACGATGTGCGGGAGTTCAGAAGGGTTCGACACAGTATACATTAGTATATATATAATGTATATATAATATATATAATGTATATATATATATATATTATAATCTATATATATAATATAAATATAATATAATATATAATGTATATATATACATATAATATATATATTATAAATGTATACTGTATATATATACACAGTATACATATATATAGTATATATATATACATAGTATTATATTTTATTGTGTTGTAGAATATATATATGTATTAATATTGATGATATTTTTTGTACATAACTACAAGATTTTTCAAATGACGTTTTCTCGCCTTAAAGAAGTGCTTAGAAAAAAAACACTTTTTCTTAAAATTTTCTTAATATATGTCCTCCATGAGAAAAAAGGCTTCAGTAGCAAAAACACCAAAAGTAAAATGGTCATCCTGGTATGTCTTTAACTAGTATAAGTATTAGCTACTATATATTTTCAAATTCGTGCGTATCAACCAAAACCCAATTTTCTGCATTCCTTTATTTTTTAAAGAATAACCTCAAAAAAGTTTGTAAACTTATTAATTATTTTACCTTTAAATTCAGTTTATTCAAACTTTATTTTATCTGGAATTTTTTGTATTTGCACCTAAAAATGTATACGTGTGTAATAGTTCTTGTTTGCCTGATTTCATAACTTTTAAACTTAATTTTCCAAACTCCTTCTCAGTAGTTGAGTAGATTTTTATTATATAATTTTATTTTAAAGTATAAACTTGGATGATTAATTTTTATAGGTGAAAACTGCTGTCTCTAGTATGACATCATGAAATGGGCGGCAGGCGGAGCTTCAGGAATCGAGTCGTTTTACTTCCTGGTTGGAAAAAGCTCATGAATATGTTGTTTTTTAGTGTTCCAAAGGTAATATATGATTACATAGTTTAGTCTGAAAGGCTTAAGAAAATCTAAGCAACGTTTTCATAAAAAAGCCAGCTGAATATTTGACATATTCTTTTTTATTGACTCCACTGCAATTGTTGGGTCACCGACTCAATAAAAATCATATTTTCTGAACTCTTACTTTTTTGTTCCACTTTGACTGCAGCTTCCCTCCCAGCCTTTATTTTGAAAGGACAGCAGAAAGTTGTTTTAACCTTTGAAAAAAATGTTGTGGCTCCGAATGAAAATAAAGAATTTAACTGCAGGGGGAAAGAATGAAAAAGGAAAAGCGGAGCGAGCGCAGACCGGGTGACCGAGAAGTCTGCTGAGGCAGCCCGACTGTGGGAAACGGCTGGTCTCTCAGTCATCCATGAGACAGGAAAGGTTATTTCAGTTTTGCCAGGAAATGTGTCCATACTGTGTATCTGTGTTTGTGTGCGTGTGTGTCTTGACACCAGTCAGTGTATACAGGAAACCACAGAAAGCTAACATTTATCTCCAAAAATGAGGGAACGCTTTTCCTCCACCTGCCCGCCCGATACAGAGAAAATCACAAAGCATGGTGGTCAGACAGAATAACCAGTGATTTCTACAGCCACCACCAACTTTGTAGGCTGTGTTTGTGTGTGTTTGAGTGTGTGTGAGACAAAGAGAAAGACAGACTGTGGTGCAACACTCTGTGAGTCATGGAGAGGCTGCAGGTGATTGGTCAGGAAGTGGTCATGTTATTATCTCTAATTTAGGGGTAATTGTGGAGCTGAGTTTACCGTACTGTATGTGTGTGTGTGTGTGTCTGTGTGTGTACCTTTCTATGTGTCTGTGTTTGTGTTTAGATGTATGCAGATGCTAAATTACATCTGAGGTTTGGGTTTGCTGTGATTAAAAACAAAACAGAGCGAGCGGGGAGCTTTAGTGGGCCACACCGGGGATGACTGGATGTTGAGGATCCTGATTGTGTTTGCTGCGTCTCTGTCATCAACTGGCAGTCTGGAATGAAAACAAGCTTTCATGTTCAGGCCTTTAGCCTTTCAAACCGAGTAAATCATTTTAGCCTTCCTCGTTTGTTTGTGGCCAAAAAAAAAAAAAGAACATATTTTTGTGTTCAGTGCAAACAGAGATGTTTCAGTTTATTTTCATATCTCCTGTTATTCATCTTAAACTGAAAATAAAAGCTGGTTTGTGAGGCTTCAAGAGTCAGATATTTGACTTTTTCAATGTTTCCATAGTATAAGTCACGGAAGTGTTTAAGTCGCAGGAACCAAACAAAAAAAAAGAATAAAGACAAAAACAACAAATATTAGTTGCTCCGTTAAAGGCTGTTTTCAGACTGGACACATTTGATTTACTTAAAGAAAACCAGAGATTGTTTCCCCTGATGATTCAGAACAAAATCTCAGTCTGAATGCACACAAGTGGATCCTGGACCAGGACCAGGAATCTCTCTAACCGATCTTTGGAGGTGGTCTCGGTTTGTTTCCAATCGGACCGAGCTTCGGTTAGCTCTGAGATTCCTCACTCCGAGACCGGAACAACTGAACCAAACGGCCACGTCATCAGGCTGTTCAGCTCCTTGTGACTCACTCAACCTTCTGGTCAACAGGTACATTTACACAGAGCAGTGCAGAAAAAGTCAACTGGAGCTCAATACCGTTTGAAGACCAAGAGGTTGAAGTGGTCCCCAAACAACTGATGGAGGCAACATGAAGGTTTTTTTGCAGATCAATCAAGTTTTCTTGTTAAAAAGTCATTTAATTCATCAAAAAATGATCCAAAAACCTCAGAAGGGTTACAAGATAGCAACTCAAACATTCGCAAAAACAGTCTACAATCTGTAAATCTAGTGTCCACATTCCCAATCTCATATAGTCACCAACTATAACAGCTGACTGACATGCAGTTTTGACCACTGAACCCCACAACGAGCATACGATTTTAAGCTGACTTTTCATCGAAATAGGTCGTTTGAATGCGAGGACGGTGTCGGTGTGAACGAAGCATAAAAGTGACCACTGGAAGTCGTACTGCAAAAATGTAGATTTTCCTGAATTAAAGCAGGATGTACAGAAGTTTGTCTCCAATCCAGAGTTTTTCTTTCCTTGTAATTATTATTGACAAAATTCAAAACTACACAGCATCTTTTCAATTTGGAACATTGACATCCAGAATAATAAAAAGTAAAGCAACTAAGAAAAAGAAAACTAGAGCAAAGTATAAGCAGCAAATGGAAAAAAGTGTATAGTAAAAATATAAACATATACATAATACAAAGCTAAAAGTAGCAATAAAATACAATTATTTATAAGTAATTTTTCCAGATAAACTGATAAACATTTCAAGAATTTTGTAGCTCTCTTGTGCATTTTTTAGAGGGATTTATTTAAAAAAGCAGGAGATTACTCTTGAAGTACAATGAATTGGAGTTTTCTTTCAGAAAAAGTAATTTATGAATAAATACAAAACTGCTCAAAATAAACAGAAAAAGATGTTTTTCTGTTTAGACACCAATACATTGAATGTTATGGTATGTAAATGTTGGGATTGTGCTTTTTCTTGAAAGCCACCAATATAAATCATTCCAGCAAAATTAACCAAAATGCATCATGAAACAGGTGTTTTTGAGTTTCTTTCTTTTTTTTTTTTTTTTAATACATCACAACATTGACATGTTGACCCTCGTCCTGAACCGCCCCTAGCTAAGGTAATTTTTGTAGTAACACATATATCACATATTTCAAGAATGGACATATATATGTTCTTCAGAAATGACAATAAATAACAAAATAAAATAACATAATAAAGAATAATATCAACAATGAAAACAATAAAAAATAAATAGCAGATGTGCTTTCTATGTTCCTTCTCCTCCTCATTGTGACAATTTAAGAATCTACTGATAGTGTTTTAAAATAATTAAGAGGTTCCATTGCTTATAACATTGTTCTATGGAGCCTTTCAATGAGAGTTTTTTTTTCCAGTTTTAAAGAGAACATGGTGTCATAGAGCTAAGACATTGGGGATGGCGGGGTGGGCCTCTTCCAAAGTAGCGGTGTCTGTCGTCGTGCAATGACTGAGGTGAATAAAATTATTGTTTTTTGAAATCATAGGTCGGGGATGCCAAATATCCCTCTGTTGGCACAGGGCTCAATTTGATGTCCGAGTATATTTCAAAGTATGACTTCTAGAATTCCTCAAGATTTGTTTTTACTCACCTTACGGCTGGTTTATACTTCCAAGCGATCACCCATCATCCACAATTGTCTAGTTCATTTTCAGGTTCCATCTAGTTTTGCTTGCGATTGTCCGCGACAACGGTGATGAACTTCCGAGCGCCGTTTATGCTTTTCAAGCAACGCAATCGTCTCCAAAATTATTTTCAACATGGATTTTTGTATTAGGGCCTATAAACATGCTTTTCTTAAGCCCTTCAGAGTAAAACGTATCCATATATAATCATACATTACCTTTGGCAAACTAAAGGAAAAATTATGTATTAAATAGGATTTTTGTTAACTCTTTTCATACACAGGAGTAAAAGGCCTCTTTTTTGAATAAAGTTTATTTTGTTATTATATTCATTTATTTTTAAATCAAATAAACTTGAAATAAATTCAAGTTAAGTGGCGCGATGTGTGATTGCACTCCGGGCATAAACTTCCAGTCGCGAGTGACGTCATCAGCAGGTGTCAGATTCTCCAGCAACTGGTGCGATTCTCCTCCGATGGCTGAGCAACCACCGCGACACTGCGACGCGAGCAATTACAGATCGCTTGGAAGGATAAACCAGCCTTTAGAGGCGCAGACCACAAGTCATCAGAGAAGACAAAGCCCAACTCTGACCCCCATTCAGTTTTTATCTTGGTCAATGCGAGGGGTGAGTCTGTTGTCAAAAGTTCATACAGAGAGGACGTCTGTCGTTTATGTATTTTTGAAATGGGATAAAGAAGCAGGAGAACTCAGGAATGAAGGAGTGTTTGCCGCAAGAAAATTACGGATGATATAAAAATATCTAAAAATGTCTGATTTTTGTAGATTAAACTTAGAACTGAGTTGTTCAAAACTGGGAAAGATTCCATCAATATAGAAGTCCATATTGTCCTTAGACTTCGTCTGTCCCAAGTGGAAAATCTAATATCAGTCTGGGCAGGTTTGAAAGACATATTATTACAGATTGGAGTGCAGAGATGGAGCGAGTCCAGATTCTAATGATGTTTATTCTGTTGCCAAATTTTTAGAGTAGCTATAAAAGTTGGGTTCTCTGTAAAATATCAATAATTCAACTTACCAGGGTTGGTGCTTTTGAGTTTCAATAGCCTTTGTACTTATGGTCATAAATTATCTTGTATATTAAATCCTATATTAAATCCTTCTTTCATTTTTGGTGGTAGGGGAAACGAAAAGAGCATGATCTGTAAAACAAGCATCAATAAACAGTTTTGGAAGTCGAGGTAAAATTGATTAATTTTGTACACTTGCTCTTACTATCGGATCAGTTTTGTAGAATTTGCTTTAATAACTGTTGAATATTCTATGGATGTGCAATCTAAATTGTACTTGCTTTTTAAATCCATATATTTGAGAAAATGACCCAAACTTTTGAAAAACATGGATTTTAATTTGAAATTAAAAAAACAGTTATGTCAAATCCAACGGTGACCATTAAAACTTTCTGGACACCTTTTTTATGAAACACGTTTCATATTAATTCTTTCAGTGTTCATAACAAGTTATTTTTGTTTTTAATCTGAATAAATATCAGAAAAAAATAGAACAAACTGACCTTTTAGTCAGACGTCAAAACATTTTTTTGAAGTTTTTCCTCCTAATTCCTCTTTCTCTTCCCACTTTAATGGCATCTTTCTTGAAGTGACAGCTTTTTCGTATTCGACGCTGACACACTGAAATCTGTTACATGGCCGTTAAGCACCCATAAAATATGCACAGTAATTGTGAAGCCCTCCATGTGAAGAGTACCCCGCCGTCCCCTCTCCCTCTTTTTCCTCGCCGGCTCTCCATTCACTCTGGAAAAGCCAGCCATGGTGTCATTGTAAAGCGACTGGTGGTGTGACCTCCCGGAGCGGCGCGGCACAGAGGTGGGGGGGGCTCGGAGGGTAATAGGGTGAGACGGGCTGTTGTCAAGTGACCCAACCCCACTTGGCACCACTCTGCCCTCCTCTCTGAGGGTTCAGGCTTTCGTCACTTGAGTTTACTAAGTTTAGCCTCCATGAAGTTCTTACACGTCTCTTCTTATTAGTGTGTTTTTGTCTATTACGACCCTAAAACATATGCAACAAAATAAAGAACACAACCCCAACTGGACTAATAGTTTTTGGTTTTGCAGTACTCAGAAAAAAATCCATAAAGTCCCCCTGAAAATCCTGTTTTAACATGCATGTGAGGCATTTTGCTTATGAAAGAGAACTAGAAAGGTTGCATCACCTGTGATAATGCTAGTGTGAATGTTTTTTGCTGAAAGTATTTGCTGAAGTTTTTTTCCTTAAAATGGTGACGCAATGTATTTGCTGAAAATGCAGAAGCTATTTGCAAAATTTTAAAGACTTGAAATGTCCTTAAAGAACTATAAAAGAGTGCTGAAGTTGACCTACATTTCTGAAAAATTTGAATTAAAATTGCTAAAAAAAAAAAAACCTAACACATGCTAATTTTGCAAAAAATATTTAGCGTGTTCCTTAAATATGAGCTAAGCTCCAAATGAGCCCAAATAGCCTTAATAGAAGCCAGATAAGCTTGTTGCTTAAAAACTAGTTTAACTCCAAAATAGCCTAAAATTCCTCAGTTAAACTAAATTATTCAATTATTCTAAATTATTCAAAACTTTAACTTAGTTACTCCGTTAAATTAGCCTTAATAAACCTCAGTGGATAACAAATTAGCCAAAAACATTAGCACGTTGCTAAAAATAAAAGATAAAATCTAAATTAGCTTTAAAAACCTCAGAAGATTAAAAAAAAAAAAATGGCCAAAAATGTTAACATGTAGCTAAAACATTAGTCTAACTCCAAATTGGCATAAGACACCTCAGTAGATGCTAAATTAGCCAAAAAAATAAAAAAAAATAATAATCTAGCATATTGTTTACTTACTCGTTAAACTCCCAAACTGCCTAAAATTCCTCAGTAAACTAAATTAGCCAAAAACGTTAGCATGTTGCTAAAATAGAGGCTAAACTCCGAATTAGCTTTAACAACCTCAGTAGATAAAAAAATGACCCAAAACGTTAGCAAAGCTAAAACATTAGTTTACCTACAAATCAGCATAAAACACCTCAGTAGATAACAAATAACACAAAAAAAGAAGCTAGCACATTGTTTACTTACTAAATTACAAAACTGCCTAAAATTCATAGGCTAAACTAAATTATTGAAACACATCAACATGTTGCTAAAATAGAGGCTAAACTCCGAATTAGCCTTCAAAAACCTAATTAGCCAACAAACATTAGCATTTTGCTAAAATAAAAGCTAAACTCCAGATTAGCCTTAAAAAACCTCAATGGGTAACAAATTAGCCAAAAAACGTTAGCATGTTGCTAAAATATTAGTTTTACTCAAAATTAGCATAAAACACCTCATCTTAGGGCGACCGTGGTGCAGTGGTAGGGCGGTCGACTCCTGATCAGAAGTGAGCGGGTTCGACTCCCGCCTTGCCTGTCGAAGTGTCCTTGGGCAAGACACTGAACCCCGAATTGCCTCTGGTGGGAGGTTGGCGCCAGTGTTCGGCAGCGGAGCCACCACCAGTGTGTGAATGTGTGTGTGAATGGGTGAATGGGTCTGTGACTGTGAAGCGCTTTGGACCCTCGAAGGAGGGTAGAAAGCGCTATACAAGTATACACCATTTACCATGTTACTAAAATATTAGCTTAACTCAAAATTAGCGTAAAACGCCAGATGCCAAATTAGCCACAAAAAAGCTAGCACATTTTACTTACTAGTTGAACTCCAAGACTGCCTAAAATTCCTCAGTTAACTAAATTAGCCAAAAGCATTTTTAGGATTTTGGTTAAAAACTTCATAATTAAAACACTACTGGGAACGTTTTATTTTAAATAAAAAAACGTCATGGGTGGACTTTAAAAGCATATATGTGAAATCTGTCATTAAAAGAGATGAAAGAACTGCTAATAAATATTTTTTGGACATCAAAACAAGTAATTTCCACCACAAGTGACTCAGTTTCCCTCCATTTTAAGAGGGTTTTTGAGCTTTACATTTTCATGATCAAATGTGGTTTGCCGTGTTTGTGTGTGTCTGTGTGTGTTTTGTCACAGCAGTGTGCTGTTGAGCAATCCATCCAGAGGAGCCCTCTCCAATATTAATTAAATTTACCAGCTCGGCCCACTTACGACTGTCACCCAGGTCTGTGCGGCTCTCTGGTGCGGCAAACGCACTTGCAGGGAAAACATTAACATAAGTAAGCCCTCTACTGACAACTCTCTGCCACTCTATTCTTTCTCTTTCCTCATATTTCCCTCTTTCCTGCATGTGTTTTGTGTCTTTTTTTCTCTATCTCGGCGGCAGAGAAAACATTTCTATTATGAAAAGAGGGATGATGACAACGAAGCTGCTGCAAATCACACTGATTGCTGGTACTGGACCCAGACGATGGGAGAGAGCTGATGAAATTGTCCGGGTCCTTGTCACTGTTGATATAGGCTCTTCAGAAGGCCAGGTGATTTAGCTAAAAGCTATCTGTGGGCCAAGTAATTAGACACACTATTCAGGGTGGCATTAGCAAAGCATGACTCGCACCGTGAGTGTGAATCCAAACACACAACATCCGCACACCTCACCGAGGCATTATCAGGCCACTCTGGCTGTTATTCAAACCATTAGTCAGGAGCAGGATGTTCTTGTCTGGGAACAAGTGTGTATAAATGTCTGTGTTTGTGAGAGGCCTTTGCGTCTGTGGCTCTCTCTGTCAGGTGTACCTGCTTGTTGTGTTTACCCTCATGTATCATTACATCGACTGCCTCAGCCCGCTGACACGGAGAGTCTAAGATCGAGTTGAGGTGGTGCAACACACTTGACTTCGCTAAAGCCTCTCGCGCCCCGTCTCCCTCCATGACACCATGCACCCTCATTAAAGCAATTAAACCAATCCAGCGGTGAGCTGGAAACAGACGGGACCCAGCTCGGCAGTCACAGCACCCTTTAGTGGCGTTCTTACTGGAAATCTGCCTGAAGTGTGTTCAATTCTTTGGTCACACTCACTCCAGGGTAACTCATTCAACAAACCTGAGTGCATGTTCAGAGCTTTGATGTTCAGCCTGCTGTGAACTCATTTACACGACTCTCAAAACTTAAAGATATACTTATTTAAGGGCTTTTCCTAGTTGGTGTAACTCACTTTACCTCGGGGCCACTGAAGGCGGACTCTGACTGAGGCTGGGCCGTATGGGTCTCCATTGGTGCCAAGAAATATGTTTTTACTTCCATCGTCTATATCTTTGGTCCATTGTCTATACTGAACAAGTTTATTGAACATTTGTTCATGTCTTTGTACTTCTGTGACAAAGAGGATGAGACATTAGGATCCATGTGCAACGGTTTAATAGGATGGAGCAAAGGCAAGACAAGAACTGCAACAAAAGCTAAGGAAAAGTCCAAAACACAGAGGTGAGGGAGAGAAGCGAGTAAACCGGCGTGGGTCAAAAAACACAAGGAAAAGCTGCTCAGACTGATGGATAAACACGATCAAGACTTCGCACTGAAGTTGAGGCTCCAGTACTCACCTGTGATCATGAGCTCTGGGTCATGACCGAAAGGATGAGCGTCTAAAATGAGTTTCCTCTGGAGGGTGGCAGGACGCTCCCTTAGAGATAGGGAGAGAGGCTCGGTCACCCGGAGAGAGATCGGAGTAGAGCCGCTTCTCCTCCACATTGAGAGGAGCCAGTTGAGGAGTCTCTGGCATCAGGTCCGGATGCCTCTTGGACGCCTCCCTGGGGAGGTGTTACGGGCATGTCCCACTGGGTGGAGACCCCAGGACACGCTGGAGAGACTAGGACTATTGCCTCAGGGTCCCTCAGAGGAGCTGGAGGAAGTGACCGGGGAGAGGGAAGTCTGGGCATCTTTGCTTAGACTGCTGCCCCCACGACCCGGTCCCAGATGAGCGCAAGAAGATGGATGGATCCCCCCTCGGTAACAATCCAAAGCCCTATGGCTTACATTAATTGCGTAAACACCTCACTAGGTGCTTTTCTTCTCTCCAGAATCCATTGGAATTACATCAATTTCCTAAACGTTCAAAGACTTACTCAGTCACTTTACAATTGCATAAAACTCATCACAGATTAGTGATTAGGGCGACAGATGAGATTTTTCTTCTAAATCTGTACTTTAATCTTGATCCTCATTATTGAAGCTTCTTGTCCCATTTTGTTTGCCTATCTTTGCAGGTGACTTCAGAGAAATGTTTTTAAAATGTTTAAACGAGCTGCGTCATGGTTCTGCACCTTTAACTGCCCTTCAGAGAAGTGAGCTCATGTACTTTACCCTGGCCTGTGAAGGCTGCTGTCGGCCTTTGAAGCCTTTCACATATTTGGCCGTCTCCGGTGTGGAGACTGTCAGAAAGTGACAAACACTTTATAACTCTTGCAGCCATAAAACCAACTGGTAGCATCGGCGCTGCGTTGGCTTTACCCCGCGTGGATCCGGACGGCCTCGGGGAGGTTTGTGTTTAAGTAATACAAGTGGAAAGCACTAAAACGCCGTCCCAAAAGCCATTCTTTATTTTCCACTGTGCGCCCCCACTCCTCCTCCGACTCCTTTTTATGGGGACACTGGACTCCCTGACAGTTTGTTTTAAATTTGAGCGTGCAGATGTTTCTCTGGGTGACTGACTTTTATAGTTTAGAAAAGATTATATCAGCTTTCCTTAAGATTGTGTTACTGTATTTAAAATGACTGGAGAGTAAAAAGAACAGCAGGGGGCTGAGGAGACGGGATTTGTGCTGTGGAAAAAAAGGGGGAAGTTTGTAAGTCTCTGAATCTCGTCTTTGACCTCAGCTCCAGAATGCCTGACTTTAAGTCATTCGGGAGGATGGAAGATGATGAAGATGAGAAGGAAGGAAAGAGACGATGTTTGTCTAAAAGTATTAAACACATTCGTTCTCGTTTCTGTCTAATTTCACGCAATAACACCAAAGTCTAGGTTAAGGATATTGGATTTTGATAGGCGGTTGTGTCAAAACACAACATTGGGAGTCTTTTCCCATTACTCACTCGCTAAAATATTTTGAATTAAGTCAGCGGGGATCGTTTTATTGTCTTTTATCAACACATCTCTTTTTACATTTCAACTACCAGCTAAAGGTCAGCTGTACCTGGCAGGTGAGTGAAGGTTAAAGTGAGCTTAACATTTATGATATGATGCAGACAATTCAAAAAGGACTGAATTTTTTTTTTAAAACGCCCATTTATAGTTTTTAATAAACAGCAGTTTTTGCCACTTTGTTATAATTGAGAAAAAATTGGATTCAATTCATGACAAACCTTTTTCCCCCTCACAAGTGTCAAGAGTAATCAGTCCTTTCATTCATCTAAATTCTCACAAAAGCCTCAAAATCAACAGCAACTCCTAAAATGTCCTTACAAAAATATGCAGAATAGAAATAATAATTGGAGGATAAAAGAAGTGGAGAGCAGCCAAAGTCTGGTGCGAACTGCAGGTCCCAGAAGTTTGGAGGGATGGAGAACGGGAGACGTGGTGGTTTTTCACAGGTTCATTCTGTTTGTTTAACCAGGAGTTCAGGTTTCATTCATTAAGCTCTGAGCTTCTGCTGCACTCGGAGCTTAATGCAGACATTATCAGAGCGGCCTCTGCGGTGCGGAGCTGGCAGACTCTCTGAACGTCAGCTGATTGTGATTAGAAATAAAGACAAATAGCAGAAACTCAGACAAGAACAACAGTAATGGGAACTCTGGAGGACATTCACAACAATTATGTTAGTTAAATCAAAAAATCTACTGCTTTATGGTGCTTTAATGCTTAACAGATATTCAAAATGTAGAAAAGGGGTTTTCCAAATCAAGATGTAATCGTAAAAATTGTGTTTTTAAGTCTTTCCTACATCCTGATGTTTTTCCATGAGTAATAACATTTACAGCATCATTTACAGAAGAATAACTGCTGACGTTTAGCCAGAAAAATTTAGTCTTTTTATATGAAATTGATTCACTCAACATTTAAAATACTGTAGAGCAGTGACTGGTACTGGTCCATGGGAGAGTTGATGAGAAGACAACGGAATATACTTTCCATCAAACTCATTTTTGACAGGTGACCTTTGACCCTACACAATCAATCAAACTAATTTGATAGGTGACAAATGGCTTGATGTATATCAAGCCATTTGTCACCTATCAAGTTAGTTTGATACATCTTCTTTGGTACCAACAAAAAAAATAATTCTACATTTTATTAGATTTAATTTTAATATAATTCTGAAGGAAGTTTTATTTTGAAAAACTACTTGATTCTCTCCACCACATCCGGCTTATTTTTGTCAAGTCGCTCGGTAAATGTAAAAAAAATGCTATTTTGAAAGTTAATTTTTTTTAGAACAGATCCCATGAAGAAACAACATTGAAAATAAATGAAATCTGCATTTAAAAGACACAAACAAGGAGTCGTTCCTCCAAATTTGGATTTATGGTGACAGTTGTTCAAACAGACCATAGTAATGATAATAATAAGGAATCGTGAGTCTAATATTACAAAGATGCTACTAATAAAGTTGTTCAAACAGTGGATTCACTATAAAATACCAGTTTTAGTGTCCGCTTTTTATCCGTCGAACTTTAAAAGTCAGACGAGGCTGAAGTTGGCGTCAGATTTTTTTTTTTTTTTTTTTGCTTCCACTCTGACAGTTGTTGGTTTGGGGTAAATCTAGATCACTAGATTTCATGGTTCCAACAAGCAATATAGTAGCAAATTAATTTTAAAGCAGCGGCAGATATTTTACAGAGGATGAAGATGAATGTTACCCTCAAAAGTTAATCTAAAAAAAAAAATCAGACACTCACTTCAGCAAAAAATAGTGTCTAACATTAAACCTGAAAACAGTTGTAGACCTCTGTAATATAGAATGTTGTTTCTGTTTTCTAACTTTTATTTTTCAGGGAATTGGCAGGTTTTCTTTGGCTGCTGATAATGTTTAAAGTGAATTAAGTTGTTGATCTGAGCTGAAAATGTTCAATTTTGGAGAAGTGTTGTTTGCTAAACTTGTTTTTTCAATCAAATTGAATAAAACACTATTTTTTCTTTTTTTAAAGAAGGACAAAACACCAAAGTGAACTAGAAAATGTTTTTAAAAAATGTAGTTTTAAAAGCTAAAACTGTTTAAAGTCTTGAGACATCTTTGAAATAAATACACATCATTCATATTTCATATCATTTTTCTTTTGATAATACGCTTTTATTACCTCAGAAGGAAGTGTTTATCATCCAAAAGCGTCGGGCAGAAGTTAGCTGAGCCACCACCTCTTCCCGTCACGACGCCTCCTGCTCCTTCTCCCAGAAGCAAAGATTGATAGTTTGCAGAGTTGCACATGTGGAGGCCAACATGATTGTCTTGAAAAAGATGAAAGGGCACGTCTGCCTTGAACTTTGAGTGCTTTCTGTCTTTTTATCATCTGCTGTCGGCCCCTCCAGGCTACTCAGGGACGAGGAAGATGGCAGGGGAGACAAAGAGCCCGTACCTCCACCATCTCGCCTTCCCTTTGTAGCGCTCTCTCCATTGCTGTTAGTCACACATGATTATGCCCTGTCTACGGCCGACCAAGTGTTGCTATTTGCCTGTAATAGCATGGCAATCAGTGTCAATCTGTGCAGGGCTCAAATGTTGTTCACACTGTGTGTCTTTTCAGATACATTTTACATGTGATTAGCATACTCGGGCTCTGCACCGTCTCCTCGGTTTTTAGAGGCTTTACAGCTGTACTGTTAATAGTGATGTGCAGTCCTTCATGTGAATTCCCTCTTCAAACAATACAGTTGTTTGTTAAGCGTCTGTGCAGAGCCTGTTTTAAACGTATTTATGTAAACACCGTAAAAGATGTTTCAGTTCGAATTCATCTAGAATAGGGGTGTCAAAGTCCATCGCACAAGGAGCCTAACTCTAAAACACACGGTAGGTCGCTGGCCAAACAGGATAACATTTATTGAACACTCTAAAACTACATTTTTGAAACTGTAACTTTTAACATAACTATAAACTACATATTTAGCATTACCTGTGGTGCTGATAGCTGAAAAGGCTGAAATTGACAGCTAAAAATGCTGAAACTAAAAGCGGAAAATGTTGAAGTTGATAGCTGAAATCACTGAAGCTCATAGCTAAAAACGCTGAAGCTAATAGCTAAAAATGTTGAAGTTGATAGCTCAAATCACTAAAGCTAATTGCTGATAGCCAGCTAAAATATTAGCTGTATGCCAAATTAGCCAAAAAAAAAGAAAAAAACTTAGGATAGCCAAAACAGCTAGCATGAAGCTAAAAAAAATAGCTAAACTTCAAAATATCCTAAAAAACTGAAAAAAGCCTAAATTAGCCAAAACCGCTAGCATGTAAATTTTAGCGTAACTCCAAAACAGCCTAAAAAAACTTAAAAAGGAAGCCTAAATCACCCAAATTAGCTAAGATGTGGCTAAAAAATAGAAATATTAACTAAACTCCAAAATAGCCTAAAAACTGAAAAAAGCCTAAATTAGCCAAAACCGCTAGCATGTAAATATTAGCGTAACTCCAAAATAGCCTAAAAACTGAAAAAAAGCCTAAATTAGCCAAAACAGTTATCGTGTAAATAGTAGCCTAACTCCAAAATAGCCTAAAAATGTAAAAAGAAAAGCCTAAATTAGTCAAAACAGCTAGCATGTAGCTGAAATATTAGCTAAACTTCAAAATAGCCTAAAAATCTTAGTAAATGCTAAAATAGTCCCGAAAGCTACCAGAATGCCAATTTTTAAGTCCTTAACTTTTTAACATAATTATAAATAATTAAAGGCAGGAATATTTTTCCAGAATAAATCAACTTAAACCTTAAATAACTTTCAATATTTTACCCTCCAAAAAATATATATATATTTGTCAAAATTATACAAGTTAGAAATGAGCGAAAGATAACATTGGGCCATCTGGAGGCCCGTATAATTACCCAGAGGGCCGGATCCGGCCCCCGGGCCTTAGGAGAACTTGCACAAAGAATAATCAATTTTCATCTTCTCCTGATGCTTCTGGATCACCTTTAATCTGTGGAAATGCATGGAGCACCTGAAGGATAATTGTAAGCTGGACTTTGACCACTAAAGTCTGTCAAGTGGCGTTGCAGGAGGAACCACAGGCGAGGCCAGGCAGTAATCGCCACAGGTTCACTCCACTGATGATGGGGAGGGAATTCATTTACCCCAGAGAAAAACAAATTAAGGCTCTCCTCAGCCCAGCGCTCTGTCACACAATAGCATATATAAATATTTTATCTTGGGCGATCCAGGTTAGCAAAGGTTTAGTACATCTCCATTTACACAAGGACCTGCTCTCCACGCTGTGGCCCCTGCTTCCTGATGAGTGCTCACTGCCCTCTCCTTCACCTCCTCGTCTTCCTCCTTTCACTCTCCATCAGCCGCTAGAATCTCCCCCCCGCCTCGTCCTCCGTTCCAATCTTTGCCACCATCTTTCCCGATTCTGCTCGGCTCGAATGTCTTAATCCGCTCCGACACACAAGTATCAGTTGTTGACAGATAGTGTCGAGAACGCTGTGAAAAACAGGCTTCAGCTAACACAGCTGAAAACGCTGGGTGATTTATGGACTCGTGTGTAAATCAAGTGTCGGCCTGCTCTCCATTACACTGCCGAGCCGCGTTCTTTCTTTCCCGCTCAGAACTGGAGCTGTGATCCCGGCGAATGTTTTCGATTGCAATAAATTTGCCCAGGAAAAAATGTGGGGTTTGTTATTTCAGCGTCCCGTTTCTCTTGCTTTCCAGCTGAACAATAAAAAAATAAGTGTGTGTCATACTATATTATAGGAAATAGAATAACACTATAAAACAGTTTTCCACTGAATTGGACCTCACTTTGCTGTTGCTCCTGGTTAAAGAATACTCTCATTTATGGCTCTCCTGAATGTGATTTCTAGACCAAAGCTGGAATGGTTGAACATTTTCTGTGTTTGTTTTTAAGAAAAATAGATTAGATAGAAAATATGAGTTCATGAAACAAGACAAATATTTCCATTCAGTGCCTCTGCAGATCTGCAGCTGCTCTTGAGGGAAACCTGTTGCTTATTTCTTCTTTTTTTCTTGTTTATTCAGCTGCTGTGGATTCTTTTAGCGGCTCACAGTTTTCTATTGAAAAAGGTGCTAAAGACTATATATATATATATATATATATATATATATATATGTGTGTGTGTGTATTTATTATATATATGTCTATATATATGCTGTATATATGTATATATATATATATATGTCCATCAACACCAGAGAGCAGGGCGGTAGTAGTATGGAGAGTGCAAGCTCCGATCCAGCCAGAAGAACAGCCCGCTGCCACGCCAGGGGGCCCAGCACCCGGGAGAGCCCCCCAGCCCCAGATGAGAAGCCCATCACCCCCCATGAGTTCTGGGCATCCACCAACCCCTACCCCAGGCAAGAGCCAGGGCCCCTTAAGAGAGCACCCAACAACCACCCGCCCAGCCAGCGAGAAGTCTAGGAGATCTTAATCCAAGAGGGCAGCCAAGGGAAGTGAGGGTCCCTGAAGAACTTTGTAAACCAGGCTCACCTTTTGGTGGACAATCAAAATAATTTTTAAGTCACTATATTCAGGAAAGTTAAAATATTAAATATTATTGAACAAATCTTCTAAAGATAAAAGTTTTTCTTTACAAACTAACAAGAACTCCCCCTTTTCTTTAGTAGTGGACCTCACCTCCGACTTGTCTCAGAGCGCCAGATTTCAGGTGGCTCATCTCTGCTCCTTTTCTTTGGTAGTGGACCTCACCTCCGACTTGTCTCAGAGCGCCAGATTTCAGGTGGCTCATCTGTGCTCCTGTTTTTTGGCAGTAGACCTCGCCTCTGGCTCAACACGCAACCCCAAACTGTCCCCCAGTTCCATCTGGATGAGGCCCATCTGCTACACTATTCAAACTTGTAGTTGTAGAATTAGGGAAGCTAATTCTTCTTTAACAGTCCTGGTACATCTCCTGTCCATCCTGGAAGAGAATCCCTCCTTCTTATGGACATCCATGAGGTTTTGGTTTTCTCCCCCCTGAATCGTCTAAGTCAGAGATAACCAGTTCAGCTTAGCCTGTTTAGCTTAGCAATCAGCTGTTGTTTATATTTTATGATTGACTTTATATTTTTGGAAAATTACCAGTTTGAAGCCCATTGAGACAACTGTGTTGTGATATTGGGGTATATTAATAAAACTGAAATGAATTAAACTAAAGAACTTCAAATGCACAGTTCCACTGTTCCTGCACAGTACCACAACATTGATAGATTCTAAAGAACAGAAAATTGTTGAATTTTCTGCATTAGAAGGTCATATTTACTGAAATCTAAAGCTATTCTAATCAAAAACATCTTCAAGTTACATTTGAACATAAGACGCTTATTTTGTTGCAGCTTCACAATTCTTTGAACTTTTTGAAGAGTTTCTGCTTGAAGTTCTTTGCAGGATGTCAGAATAGCCTCCCAGAGCAGCTGTTTGGATGTGAGCTGCCCCCCACCCTCACAGATATTTGGCTTGAGGGGAGGGTGGGGGCCACACCATCAGTTCATCTCATTTGATGCCCATAGCAGCCAATGATGCATGGCAGAAAGTGGTCAGCCAGAACCTCCGCCTACTTTTTAGAGGTCATTTTCACACCTTCGGGGACCCTAAAGGGCTGACCAGCTCTTCCCCCATGACTCCAGCCCAACCATGACTCCACCACCTCCTTGCTGATGTCACAGCCTTGTTAGGACATGGTGGCCATCCACCAACCACCCACTACTCCATCCATCTGGACTGTCCAGGGCTGCATGGCTCTCATCAGGACCCAGACTGTTTCAAAATGAGTCTTCATGTCTGTCTGGGCCCCCTGCACCCATTTCTGCTTGTGAGTGTTGTTCGGGGGGGCCCAATAGAAGGTTTACGGAAGACCTTACATCTTAATGTTAGTGGACTCCAGAGACACCAGCAGCTTAAATATGTGCTACTGCTTTCTAGTGGTATTTTAGCAGCTGCTCTCTAAATACGATGAATTTGTCTGCAACCTTCTTCATTATGTCTTTATCAACCTGTGTGTGTCTGAATCAGATATAAATCTCTTCATAGTATTATGATCACGCTTAAATTTTTGTGAAATATCCAAAGTTCATACCTTGTCCAAGACATTCAACTATTTCACACTTTTCAGCAGCAGACATCATCCAACCATCCATTTTCTTGACTGCTTCGTCCCTTTCGGGGTCGCGGGGGTGCCGGAGCCTATCCCAGCTACTGATGGGCGAAGGCGGGGTACACCCTGGACAGGTCACCAGTCTGTCGCAGGGCCTCAATCACACACCCATTCACTCTCACATTCACACCTAGGGGCAATTTAGAGTCACCAATTAACCTATGAAGCATGTCTTTGGACGGTGGGAGGAAGCCGGAGTCCCCGGTGAAAACCCACGCATGCACGGGGAGAACATGCAAACTCCACACAGAAAGGTCCCAGCTGGGAGTCGAACCGGGGCCTTCTCGCTGTGAGGCGAGAGCGCTAACCACTGCGCCACCGTGCAGCCCCCAGCAGACATCAGTAAATGCCAAATTTGCTAAAAAAGCTAGCACATTGCTTAATTACTAGCCAAACTGCAAAATGGCCCAAAATTCCTCAGTAAATTTAATTAGTCAAAAAAGTTAGCATGTTGCCAAAATAGAAACTAAACTCCAAATTAGCCTAAAAAACCTTAGTAGATGCCAAATTAGCTAAAAAAGCTAGCTTGTTGCTTAAATACTAGATAAACTCCAAATTTGCCCAAAATTCCTCAATGAACTAAATTAGTCAAAAATGTTAGCCTGTTCCTATTATTATTTTCCCCATGAAGTTTTTCTATTGTCAAAGATTAATTGTAATAATCATTTTCTTATTTTTAGATCTTAGCTCTAACAAGATAAAAAAAATCTTGACTGTGTGAACTGTGTAAAGCAAATAAATTTAAAACCGGCATTAGTATTTTAAATGTCTAAAAACAATAAATCTGTGCAACAAGTGTCAAAGTCAATCCAATCTGCTTTAGTCCCAGAAAGCTTCTTCACTTTATTCAAACTAGTTTTTTTTGTCACTTCTGTACAGACTTTCATGCCTCCACTATCGTGAACCTCCTGCTTCAAAAGGGTGAGCATTGTCTTGTTGTTTTTGTGAGCAAAACGAGCCAATTAGAGTCTCAGCAAGCCAGTAATAGATGTGGTGCCAAGCCAGCGGAGCGCGCGAGGGCTTTGCTGCGTCCCGCCTCGCCGTGAGGCTCGTGCCCTGAAGAGAGAGATTTAATGGATTTACAGAAGAGCAGCATTCCTGTGGCTCTGCAGCCTCGCTTCTTCATCTGCTAATGAGTGGAAGAGAAGCGGCTCCATCCCAGCACAGACTCAGAGCAGGAGAAGCTGACCGTTTCCTGCTTTTACATCGTTTTAAATAATTTTGACTTTCAGGAAAGAGTTTGCATTTTCTATACATTCTATACCTTTAATTTTAAGGAGTTTAACTTTTTAAAATAAGCCTGTTTTTAAAAAATGGTGATGTAGGCCTATCCTACACCAATAGTTAGGGATTAAGGAGGGAATTCAGACATAGCCTCTAACCTTCTGTCGCTGACTCCCAGAATCCTCAGCTTTGGAAATCAATTTCCCAATAATCTGCTAATTTATTGGCAGTATGTTTATTGATTTTGCCCTTTGGGACAAGAGAGCCCTAAAGCGTCTTAATGTTACGTTCTTACGTAATATTAGTTAGAATAAATGATAAAAATTCATAAAGCTTAATTGTCTGCAACATGTAACACCAAAAGATCCATGTGGTCAAAATTCTTGCGGACTGAAACTCAACAAGAGAAAAACAAATCTGACTTTTAGAAAAATGCACTTTATTTATATTTATCTGGCCATATTAATTTATATAACGTAGATTTTATGTTTACAATACTTGAATGATCAAAGATTTATACTTTTCTATAAGTAACAAGTTTAACTTATTTACTTTTGACACCAGCACATACAAGTTCCTTTCAAAATAAAGTGTCAAATGAAATCTTCCTGCTGCAGGAGATGCACTAGAATAAAACATGCAAGAAAACCAAGTCAAACATGGCATTGATTTTGGTTTTGACAACTAGACGCCATAGTGCAGCATAAATTACTATATGTGCATAACTATGTCAATAAATATTCATTTATATTACTGTTATTTAAAGCAACAATAGACAGATAAGTGTGGTTCCAGAACTAAATGTTGCAGACCTCTGTGCTAGACCAATTAGATTACACATTTTAGAATAAGGTTTCCAAATTATATGTAATATGATTTTTTAAAACTTATTTTTCCTTTTGTGTAGAACTCCTCCTATATATTGATCTTTTATATATGAGATTAATATTATTTGCTGCATTGATGGATAATTTACTACTTTCTAGTATTTTTTGTATGAGGATTACTGTTCATTCTCCTATTTTTCGGTTGCCTGTTTTTGTAAATACTCATAGTTTCTACTTTATCTTTTTACACATAATGTAACACAAAACTAACTTATTAGTAACTTTTCAGTGAGACGTAACGACTTGTTTTAAGACAATAATTGTTGTTGAATGTTAAAACATCTTATTTTAACTAGAACATTTGCATTACCTGTGATAATGTGTCAATACTTTTTGCTGAAAGTAGCCGCTGAAGATGCTGAAGCTTTTTGTTGAAAATGGTGATGCAATTTACTTTAATTGCTAAAAGGATTTGCTGAAAATGCAAAAGCTATTAAACGTTAAATTTGCTAAAAGGCTGCGAATTTTGTTAAAGAGCGCTGAAGTTGTCTTAAATTTCTGAAAATTCTGTAGTAAAATAGCTTAAAAATCCATAATACATGCAAATTTTGCTAAAATATTTAGTGTGTTGCTTAAATATGAGCTAAACTCCAAATTAGCCTGAAAAACCTTAGTAGATGCTAAATTAGCTAAAAAAAAAAAAGCTAGCTCATTGCCTAAATACTATCGTAACTCCAAAATAGCCTAAAATTCCTTGGTTAGCTAAATTATCCAAAAACGTTAGCCTGTTGCTAAAACAGAAGCTAAACTCTAAATTGGCGTATAAAAACCCCAGTATATAAAAAAGTAGCCAAAAACGTTAGCATGTTGCTAAAATATTAGATAATCTCCAAATTGGCATAAAAAACCCCCAGGAGATGCTAAATTATGAAGAAAAAGCTAGCACATTGCTTAGATACTAGCTAAAGTCCAAAAAAGCTTGAAATTCCTCAGTAAGCTAAATTTGTCAAAAATGTTAGCATGTTGCTAACATGCCAAGCTAAACTCCAAATTAGCCTATAAAAACCTCAGTAGATAACAAATTAGGTAAAAAAAATAAAATAAAAAAAAACATTAGCCTTCTGCTAACATAGAAGCTAAACTCTAAATGATTAAAAAAAAATCCTAATAGTAACAAATTAGCCAAAAACTTTACTCTAAAATACTCAAATCTTTTACTTAAAATGTTGACATTTGAAGATTTTCTCATTCGGGGCTCATGTTGCTCAATATTTCAAAAACTTTAAAGTTAATGAATATCAGAAATACAAGCGTAATGTCCAGAACAAGCTGAACGTTTTGATTGCTGAAAGTGTGATTGAGTTTTTACGTGCCAAAAAGCTCAATAAAAGTAGTAATGTGAGTAGTGTCACTTAAGTGGGAATGTTTACTAAACGTTCACACAATTAATAATACAAATACATTTTTTACTCATAATTTACATACAATGTGGCAACTTCATTCTAAAATGTGTGATTTAATTGGTCCAGCAATTAGGCTTTATGAACAAGTTATTACACAATATCTTTATGTGCATATAAAATGTTTTTTTTTTCATTTTTTCGTTCTTTAGCAGATGTTTAATGTTGTGTTTACCCGCTCAGATTCCTGATGAATAAGTAATAGATGAACATGATATCCCGTTCAAATATCATGTCTAACAAATGTCAGCTGATTTTTATAAATGGCATCAAAATGAAAACAGTTGTTACAAAGCCATTAACACTTATTGGGTTAACGAGTTAAATTGCCCCTTCCCTCCCACCTCGCAGGATGAGGAGAATTCCAGAACAAAGAAACATTTAGTGTCTGTGTGTTTATTCCTGCGCTGGCGCTGTATTTATTCCCTTCTGTCACTCATTTTTTCCCTCTCCTTCTCCCCTGCGGCTTTCTCTCACACACAGCCGGAGTGATGGCGTTGCAGCAGAGGGAGAGAGATCTGGGTGACCATCTGAAACCAATTATGGCAGCGCTGCAGCCACCCAGAAACTAAGTGACGGATGGGGATCTTTGTATTTATAGCTGGGGTAATTGGCAACATTCAGACATGCATACGCATAATATGCGCACACAACACGAGGAAGCACAAAGAAATAGACAGTTTATAATGTGAGGACTCGTGTTTACGCTCAGAAATAGACTCGGCACACAAGGTCCGGCCTCACAGGCAGCAGGGATGGTGCTCGCCCTTTCGGTGTGTGCACGTCAGCCTGTTTATGAACCAAAGGGCACCTTCACAGCAAGACAAACTAGAAAAGTTGCTGCATTATCTGCGATAATGCTAGTGTGAATGCTGAAGCTTTTTGCTGAAAATGGTGACACAATTTACTTTAATTGCTGAAGGGATTTGTTGAAAATGCAAAAGCTCTTCGCAAAATGTTAAATTTGCTCAAAGACTGGAAATTTTGTTATAGAACTATGAAAGAGCGCTAAAGTTCACCTACATTTTGGAAAAATTTGTAGTAAAATTACTTAAAAATCCCTAATTTGTGTCAATTTTGTAAAAATATTTAGTATGTTATTTAAATATGAGCTAAACTGCAAATTAGCCCAAAAAACTTAGAAGATGTTAAACTAGCCAAAAAAGCTAGCTTGTTACTTGGATACTAGCTAAACTCCAAAATAGCCTAATA